>NW_019103500.1:241358-271336 GCF_001856785.1 Myzus persicae
ACACACACACACACACACACACACACACACACACACACACACACACACACACACACACACACACACACACACACACGCACACGCACACACACGCACACGCACACACGAACGCACTGTTATGTATACATTTCATACACTCGTTTGAGTAAAACACTTTTGTGTTCGGTGGTACAAAGTAAATCTACATCCTTTATAATATTATTTACCCCACAGCGCTGCACACGCGTTCAGCGTCGTAGCAGCTGCAGGAAGTAAGAGGTATACTATTATTATATATATATAATAATGGATACAATGCACATACATCGTACATATTTTACGTTGTATATACCTATTATATACAGGAAGACGAGGTCATCCGTTAAACGTAGGACACTGATTATTTAAAAAAATATAGATCAACGGTTTTTAAAATATATTCTTCACTATTTTTTTATAGTCATCGATTTTAAATTATTTACTATTTCATGTGACAGTTTGAGACATTTATTTTCTCTTGAATCGAAAGACATGTGGTTGAGATGTCACCCCATGATATAATATACGCACGGTCGATAATCGCAGACTGAGACTCTTCTGTGAATTTTTTGTATATTAATAATAATAATTGTATATTGGAACGCAATTTAAACAGTAATACCAGGCAGTTTGAAATAAGTAAAAAAATATTAGTTTGGGGAAATGATAAGTACATTTTTTATTAATTAATGATATTGATAATGTGCCGCGGAAGCCAACTTAACGTAAAACTCGGTCAGAATAAAAAATAGAATCCAAAATAATGGGATAACTAAGTTCACATCACCCCGTGAGTAATAATAAAATAATAAAAAGAACAACATAATTCGTACACCGAGACGGAATGATTATACAAAACACTTCACACAGCACCCACGAGGCGGTTACCAGCTGGCAGAATAATAATAATAATTAAATATGTATGTAAGAGTACCGACCACGGTGAGAAATTATAACATATGGTGTTGATAAAAACATTTCAGAAACATGAAATTTCATATTATGTGCAACCTCAACGACACACCAGCGAAACGGCAGAATACTCTATGTCCATGTTATGTTTCAGAAAAAAATGAAGTGACTGGCCGTTGGTGTCAGTTGATATCAGAAAGTAGTGTCTAGCACGAACAGGTGATAGAGGGGTACAAAGAGATAAGCGTGTGTGCGACTGTCGCACAGGCCGAGCGGTCGTCGGTCGGCGGAGACCTGTGGCCCTAAGTTGCCTTATCACACGTAGAACTCACAATGCACCTGATTATGTATATATTTATATTTTACAATCATTTTTTGAGGTGTCATTTGCGTTGTATGTCACTAGCATACATATTTAATTTCATACTCAGAATCCAAACTAATTAACCACCCTAACGAACCCATAAAAAATTTATCTACTCCTTCCATACCAGGTAATCCCCCCAGACACCTGAAGCGTAAGTGGTGTCGTGATCTCTTAAGTTAAGCCATAGATAAATAAATAAATAAATAAATCGATAGAAAGTGCCATCGATGGGTGGCTTCTTTTATCAAATTACCATGTCAATCTTTGTAACTCTCATCATATATGTTTATTGTGTCTAGTCGATACAGATTGTGTATTACGTTTAAAAAAAAAAAAATAAAAAAAAAATATTCAGAATATTATTATGTGTTCATAAACCTATTATTTAGATTTTTTGTTTATAGAATAAACAACTTATTATAAGATACCCCGTATAAAAATATTTGTAAGTTATTGACAGGGTAAAAACTTATTCATCAAAAACAAGTTATTACGAAAAATTGTTCATGCCTAAAATAGTCCAAAATGAATTAAAATGTTATCATTCGCATACAGTTATAAAATAAACGTTTGGTGAATATTTCGAGTGTCTTAGATTATTCATTTTTGAATTACACCAAAAAATCAGGTCGTTTGATGAAAAATCTAATGTATAAATCCAAATTTTTTTTATATTTAAATCCTAAAAATGTCCACTTCAAATGCTCATAAATTATTAATGTGATTTTCTTTATGAAAATCTTATGAAGAAATGAATTACATTTTTAAATCTTGGATAGTAAAAAAAATTTTTTTATGAGTTCTTTAAAAACCTTCAAACCTTATCAGTTATCACTATAAATATGTATTTAACATTAGTCTACACTATACTGAATATACGACAATTGGCTATAGTAATGGATGGCCGATAGATGACACACCCAACTTAGGAAAGCGGAGGTAGGTATTTAAGACATGGATTTAATGTATATGATTAAATTTAATTTTGTGTTAAGGACATAAAATATGCGTTTTTACTAGAAGTAGAATAAGAGGATCCTACTCTGACATTTGCTGTCTCTGTCTTACAAGTGCTTAACATAGCAAAGCGTGTCGTTAAAATTCGATTTTTAATTGCACACTATTAGTTTACACAATACACATACCTACATTAGTTTTCTATGCTTAGGATAATAGTACGTAGACCGTAGACGTTCAATTGTATTATGTGAGACACTTGACTAGAGTTCGTACACACTTCATAATATGAATATTGCTAAATTCCAATATGTATATGTACACCTAAAATATTGAAGATATGTTTCTATTATAATGTAGAACTAACGGCGGTGTAATATTAATAAGAGTATAAATATCTAGTAGTACCTTTTTAGTCTGTAGTTTTTTCAATTTTGAAAAATAACAACAGCTGCAATTTGTTATAACAATTTATGAGAAATACGAAGTATAAATTCTAAAGTTGAATTAATAATGACATACATTTTAGAGGTTATTGAATTTGTTTAGCATCATTCAAGTACACGGGCTATCAAAACAATTCCACGTGCCTCTAGTAACTTAATTACATGAAAATAAATTAGATAACAATAATTTTATGAACAAGGCATGATTTACATATCACTAGAATAATTGTTACTGTTTCAAATTGTATTAAGAATTATATAACAAGCTGGTAAGTATTTGTTTTTGAATTCTTTAATAATTTATCATTATTTTTTTTTTTTTTTTTTTTAATTATCGTAAATATTGAAGAGATACTTTAATTTAAAGTTTAAAATTAAACCTTAACTGTGTATAATATTTATTATTTTATACAGTTAATAATTCCATGCGTTCGATGCAGCTACACGTACACTATAAATTACATAATATTCCTGGCACAGTAAAACCTTTCGTGTACTCCTGGATTCCAACGATTTATCAAAAGACGGTTTCTCATTGTCAGACACCCCTCGAAAAAATGTTCGTAAGAAAAAACTGGTCATGGCCCCTCTCGAAAATCAAGGTCGAATTCCAATTTCTCTACTCCGCCGTAGACACAGATAATCAAACACGAAACACACATATTTTATACCTACAGTATTTTAGAAACACGAAAACACGACCTGACGTATTTACAGTGCAACTAGTCGGTATAATAATATGGTTTTATCCTTAATAAGACGGCATTGGAGGTGAATGCAATAACTCGAAATTCTTTACTTTCTTTCTATCGGAAAAAAATTAGAATATTCATTATTCATTATCATAGTTAATATGATGTAATATAATGGTAATAAACTATATTGACATTGAACATAAAAAAATAGGTATACCTATAGGTGTATTCTAACTTCTAGTCATATTATAGGTACCAATATTAACAATTCCTAGACTCGCGTTCATCATGGTGGTGTGACAATAATCCCGTAGATACAATTTAAGAATGTTGTTTATAAATATAGTACTTTTTGTGAATTATCGGCGTAATTATCTTAAAAAAAGTAATGATAGTATTAAAAAATAAAATGCAGAATTTTTCTATACAGCAGGTACCTAGTTAAAAGATGAATGGAGTGGGCATAGTGTTTGACATTTATTATAAATAGATAGTGTAATATTTGTAATAAATTATCACTTTTATTATTTAAATTATTATCAATTAATTTACAACATGCATATCTATCATTATTCCAACGATTTAAGAATAACGTGTTATAGCATAGTAGTAATGCAAATAAAAATAAATAATAAGAATACAAAATTAAAAAGCATTAAAGATCGTTAACTATGAAAATGCGGCCATTGACCATAAGGATTTTTTACTTCTTATTATTTTCAATGAACACATATTTGTCGACAACAACAGTGAGGAAGTTTGGTTTTTCAGGATAATGACGAAATTCACTATAAAAAAACTCAATGATTACCTATGAATTATTGAAATGTATTTATTTAAATAAAATACTTGATTCAGGTCTCTGGCATTCTCATGTTTGAAATTTAGATTAAAGGACACACCACTAATTTATTGTTAAACAATTTATAGGAATTTGTCACCACAATTTTAAAATTTGTATTTCCCTCCATCACTTATTAAATGAATGGTATTTTAGTCTATTACTGTTGGTATACGGTGTGTAATAATTGTGTCCCCGCAGTAATAGATCTATATCAAACGGGGGAATGTGAGAAGATTTGGATGTTCGACAAGACTGCAGTTAGTCCCACTGAGTACAGTTTAAGGTGTATTTAAAATAAAATAAATGTAATATTAATTATTCTTCTTTACCGATGACTTGGTAGCAACAATACATGGAGAAAGTGATCAAACGAGACTAGTTCGGCAGACTTATGTCTAGCAGGCCAAACGATTATTGTAATAGATTTTGTTTACTCGTCAAAATTGAAAATAGTTATGTCTATATATTGTGAGACTCCGTGATATTACAGAACTAATGAAAGATGACAGGCGCGTCTGTGATTTATGTATAGTATATAATACCATACGTAATATTATAATTACATAAATATGAAAACTGTAATGCGTTGTGTCACGCCATTATACAATACTCCCCTTTTATTTTAATTCAATATATTTAAGTGTTGTATATATTTTTTGTTACGAAGTACAAGTTAGTTCTAAACGCTTGTCAAAAACATTCATAATCATAATGCTTATATGATTTAATTTTTATACATACAATGGTACATTTTATGTTTGAGATTTCTGGTTCTCGGTTTAGAGTAAAATTTTGTTTCGACGACTAGATAGGTATCTCTTGTTTACCAACTCCTTTTTGTAAAACTCTACCCCTTGTAAATTGGTATTTTTGTTGAATATTTTACAAAATGTTTGTATTGCGGTACCCATGCTGTTGATTAACATTATATTAATACATTCTAAAAGTGTAATACCTATATAATTTTTTTTTTTATATTTAGCTGATCATCGGTTTTATTAATTTAAATGAGTAATGGTAAGGTAGATTCAATTTTAAATTTAGATACATAAGAGAAGTAAATATTTTGCGGTGTTGACATAATATTTTATTTGAAAAAATATCATATTTTTAAAAACTCAATGTTTACATTCATCATACATTTTTACATTCACACATTAATACATTTGAGTTATGGTTTATATAATATTATGCTTGTACTTTAAAATAACTTTTACAATATACATGTTATTGGACAACAGCAGGTCATATAGTTTAAAATTAGTAAAAATTGAAAATTAAATACATGCATTATATAATTCTGTATTGACATTTTTTTTTTTAAGAAAAGTGCCATTATAATGTTTACATTTATATCTTACATTTTACACGTTTGTACATTAATACATTTGAATTATGGCGTACAGTAATAAATTACTTTGCAGTGCAAACAAAAAATGATACTTCTTAATAAATATATCTAGATATTATTATCGAGTATTGCTGGTAATGGTGAATAAATATTAGTTTTGTAGATACTATTATGAAAATAACTGTATTTACATTAATTCTTTTTTATTCTGGCTTTATTCTGGCCTCCAGCGTGTTGCATATTGTCATTATTATTTTAAAATCTAATTCAATTATTTTATCCATGTCTAACAGATCATTCTCCTTTTTCAATTTTATTATTTTTTGTAAAATTATTTAATTTAGATATTTTAAATGTACTACTTATTAGGTAAAATAAATAATGATCAATATTATTACTGATATTTTTCAACATGCGAATTTTTTAATTTTTGGTTGGTATATTTTACGTCGCGATCTCAGCGGTTGGTTTTTTGGCTTTAACACCTTATTATGTGACTATATTTGTCCCGTAAATATAATGGTATCATAATTAGTTTCTTATCTTGGCCTCATTTGTTTACTTTTGCAATGAGTTCAAATGTACCAAAATATTGAACTACGTCCTCAGTAATTTTCCTTTAATATGTTTGGATTTTTGTAACAGTTGAACTACAGTCAATTTTATGATTCAAGGTAATATTTATAATTTTTTGTAAGTAAGTATTAAATAAATTATGAATTTTATTATAGTATATCTCATATAGGTACTATTTTAATATTGTAATATTATATTGGTGATTGTAATGATTATTTTAGTATTTCAAGTATTTTAAATGTAATAATAATTGTAATATTTTAATAATGCAGTGATTATTGTAATATTGTAGTTATTGTAACATTGAATTTGAATTGATATATATTTATGGATTATTTACGAGTAATTAACTACCTAAAAATTTCTTTTAATTATTTATAGATATTTTTGTAAATTATCTGAGATATATAATATATTATATATATATATTTATATATATACTATAAAAAATGTAGGTTAATCAATACAAATAAAAAATACCAGTATGACTATTTATATTTACTCACAACAAAATTTGTTTATTTCAAATTACGTTTTCTAAAATAAATTTAGAAGTCCAGGCTCCTCCACTGTAAATATTACGTGGTAACAATTAAATTGTTGTCTATCACTGCTGGTATACGGTGTGTAATTGCAGTGTATCCACTGTGATAGATCTATACCAAACGGAAGAATGTGAGAGGATTTGAATGTTTGACAAGACAGTTAGTCATACCGAGTACAGTTTAAGTTTAACGTATATTTAAAATAAAATAAATGTAATATAAATAATTTTACTTCGCCGATGACCTGGTAGCAATAATACACGGAACAAGTTATCAAACGAGACTAGTTCGGCTGACGTACGTCCAGCAGGCCGAACAATAATTATAATAGATTTTGTTTACTGATCAAAAATGAAAATAGTTATATCTATGTATGGTGAGACTGCGTGATATTACAGAACGAATGAAAGATGACAGGTGAGTCTGTGATTTATATACTTACTAGTGTATAATACTATACGTAATATTATAATTATATGAAACTAAGAAAACTGTACTGGTGTTCCATGCCAAGTATAATGCTCCAATAAAATGTATCACTAAGACCAGCATCATCAAATGATAGAACGCGGAAGAATGCAAAAGAAAATCCAATCGGTAAAAAAGGAAAAAAAACAAAAATAATCATTGACTAATATATTTATAATAAATAAATGAGAATTAAAAGAAAAATATGAACGGTCATTCATTTGTATGTTTGTTTGTTTGAACGGTTGGGGGGTGGGTAGTAGGAGTAACGGATGGTTGGGTGAGAGTGAGTGAAGCTCCACCAATAAGATAGTCGTTCGTCCGACACCGAAGTCTACCGATGCCCGTAGTTCCACGGGACACTGCTACTACCGCAGGAAAATCAGATAGACTTACTACGACACGACGCATAAAGAAGTACACAGAGGACGGCCCTCCATCATGCTATAATATTGCGTCGACTAACGTGACAGGTTAAATTAACTCAAGCATTCTAAAAGGGATTTCAGTGCACAACAACACAATCAATACAACTTCAATCGCATGATATGTGACAAAAGGATAAGGAACTGATTAGCATTCAAAACAAGTTATCAGTGAGTAAGTACCAATAGTTTATTTACAAACAAAAAAAATTAAATAAGTATAGTTTCCTACAAAAGTCATAACGTCACTTATCACCCGTCGAGTTAAAAAAAACTGTACACATAGGATATAGGAAACATTGAACTGCTTCAATTTATTACTTTTCCGTTATAAGTTATTAAAAAAAATGTTCATTTTGTAATGGTTGATAAATTATAAAAAAACGGAATAAAAATGCACGTGTCCGCACGTGCATGCTTAATTTTAAACAAATTATACGAGCTAATATTTTGGTGATTAATTTACGAGAAGTTATCATGAAAATGTATTTTTAATTTTAACGCAATCAATATTACATTTCTAATCATAGTTAAATAAATACAGCTACCGTTATATATAGTTTATAATATTTATAGATTTTTTAATATGATTACAGTTTATAAAAATTATCAGAATGAGTACTACGGTTATGAAAGTACGGTTGTTGATTTGTTCGGTGATATTCGTACTACCATATTGCACAGGATTTAAAGATGAACATATTATTGATTTGTATGAACAAGGTATGACATAATAAATAAAACATACCTAATAGCTTAATATTTTGTATTGATATTTTTAAAACAAATCGATAACAACGAATAAATGATGTGTAAATTGCATAGGTTTGGCAATAAACTCAACTAATTGGTACCTAAAACTCAATACTTCCGATATAAACGAAGAAATTCAAAAAGCTACCGAAATAATTGAAAACAGATATCGTTTGGAAGATACAATATTATCAAATATTAGTCAAATAACAATTGGAAGCCCTGTTCATGGACAGCTAATTGATTCTATGCCTTCCAAAGGCGGAAATTCAGCATCTCGATTTGCTGAAATTATAATTGAAGCTACACGCAGCCTGAAGAATACATATTGTCTAAAGTATGTACGCATAAATTAAATATCTCAATAAAAAAAAAAATATAGATTTTGCATGGTAATAATACGCATAAATTAATCTATAATTTCAGGCACGGGTTAAGTGATATACAGTGTGCCAAAGATTTAACGAAGGTGAATCTGACTGGGACAACTTTGGGTGAGATGTGTATGTCCGAGTATTACGATAAAATTCCGTGCGAAGTACCTCACTATCGTAATAATGACGGATCTTGTAGCAATTCGAAACATAAAAATTGGGGAAAGGCAAACACGCCTTATAAACGTTTGCTGTTTCCAGTCTACAAGGATGGTAATATTTCTTAATTTTGCATGATGCAAATCGCGCATAATTTATATGAATTAAAAACTTAAAGACTTATCATAGCACTTTTTCAGCTAGTACGTAACTTCTACTAAATACAAATTACGTATTATAATATTTACGTTCATGTTTATCTAATGCTATTATTTCATTAATTAATGACACAGGTATTTACGAAATGCCAAGCGAAGAAAAACTGCCCAACCCTAGATCACTGAGCTTAAATCTTGTAAAAGACGAAATTTCGATAGATCAAGGAAAAACGATGATGGTGGCCTTCTGGATGATTTTCATAGCCCACGATCTATCACACACAGCAGTTTCCACCATGGGTAAACAAATTAAACATATAACCGTGTATGAATTGATTGATTTTAATTTTAATGCAAGTATGTTTGTTATACTCAAAGGGAAAGACAACAGATTTGTGAATTGTTGTGATAAAGACAAAAATATTCAATATACTCTGAACAAAAACATGAGGTCTTGCAAGCCAATACCGATACCGGATGATGACAAGTTTTTTAAACCGGAACCGTATGATTGCATGAACTACGTGCGTTCGCGGCCAGCGGTGCGTTCTGATTGTACATTTGGACCAATGGAACAAGTAACAACAATATTAAATAATTACATATTGATAAAATAACATTATATTTGTATTATAATACCAATAAGAACAGACATAAAAAAGCCAGTTTGTTGCAAGTACACAAAAACTACAGAAACTAACAGAATATTTAAAAAATTGTTGCCCCTTAATAAGACGTATTTGTGTTTTATAGATGAACCAAGCTACCCATTATTTAGACGGGTCGATGATATACGGTTCGTCGGAAGAACAGGAGTTGTCGGTGAGGGAAATGTCGTTCGGCAGGTTGAAAGAAATAGACCTATACAGGTATGATCCAGAATTCTCGTCAATGCCGCGGGAAACCACCGATACGAAAGCGTGTCAGAACGGCATCGGTACGTGCTTTAAGGCGGGTGACATCCGAGCAAACTCGTTTCCACAACTGACGGCCTTGCACACACTGTGGATTAAGGAACACAACCGGATAGCCCTAGAAATTCATCAAATAAAACCAAATTTGAATGATTTTGAACTTTTCCATGAAGCCAAGAGAATCGTGATAGCAGCTATTCAGCACATCACGTACTTCGAATGGCTGCCGGCACTACTTGGCTATAATTATGTCAAGGAGAGTGGTTTAGAAGTTTTGGAAAATACCTATGGAGGTAGAACTTATTACGACGAGAATGCAGACCCGTCAGTCAGCAACGTGTTCGCGACCACGATACTCCCGATTGCCTATTCTATGATCAGCAATATTATAAGGTTTTGACATACTGCATATTTTTTAAATCGCTATCATCATAATTATCGTATATAGTGGTAGGTCATTTCGTGGTGACAGTTTTTTAAAATAACCATGATCCATCGCTGTATGACTCGCTAACTATTGCTTAATGGTCACCTCAATTCCCCAAAGTTTACTTGTTACTGATTTTCAAACGGCGAATTATTCTTTTTTAATCATATTCTTAAAATGAAATGTACCTATACAAGATAGAAGTATATCGAACGAATAATTTTAGATTTTTAGGTTCCTACATTCGAGTATTTTATTTTATTTGAGTTACAAAATATTTACAAATTAAGGGGAGTAATAATATCTTCAATTATTTTTACAAAAAAATAAACTAATTAATTCAATAACTTAATTTATATAATAGATTAAAAATTGCATAATTCGATTTTATCTAGAATCAATTTAAAATGATAAGTAGTTACATATTATATAAGAAGATTATTGTTCGAAAAAAGTAAAATAATAAATCTGTATTTTGTTAAGTGCTAGTTATACTTTTTGTGCGTGATTTTGTTTAGATTAAACCGGGAAGACAGCAACTCAGAAGAATTATCGGGTTGGAGCTCTGATAATTTGACGCTAAAGGAATATTACAACCAACCTGTTGATATACTGAAAAATAACACACATTATATTCTAAAGGGACTAATTACGGAGAGTGCACAAAACGTCGATATGCTGTTTACACAAACGGTGTGTTCATGAAATACACTCAATATATATTATAAACTTAACTTTTTTACAGCATCAATATTGCAGACGATATTACGTATATGTTCTATTCTTTTTTTTTTAAATATTTGTTACAGATTACAAATCATTTATACAGTATTGGTACAAATAACTCGTTTGGAATGGACACGCTCAGCTTGGATATACAACGAAGCCGGGACCATGGTATTCCGAGCTACACACAATTTAGAAAATATTGTGGGCTAAAAGATATAGAAAATGAACAAGATTTATCTGAGATAATGGGGGAAAGCGTAAGTTTGAATACAAAATTTAAATTTAAAATAATGATCTACTTACTGCACTGATTACTTTCCGTTTGAATGTTTTATTTAGTCAGCCGATAGATTATTGAAACTGTACAAAACTTGGAACGATATAGATTTATTGGTTGGTGTATTGTTGGAAAAACACGCTGAAGACGCAATGGTTGGCCCGACGATGAGGTGTATCATCAGAGAACAGTTTCTAAGAACCAAAAAGGCAGATATATTCTTTTATGACGGAAACAGACTATTCAGTTATGGTTAGTACAACTAAATATTTTCTAATGAATGAACATAATTTTAACTAATTTATTTTTAATTTCAGAACAACTTGCTTACAATATCAAAACTTATAGTTTAGGTGCTGTTTTATGCGTGAACACCGATATTAAAGTGAGGCAAGAAAATGTATTTTTGACGCCGAAAATATTTAGACCTTGTTTTGAAAGAAAAACTGATAGACTTTCGTTCCATTTATTTTACTATGATTATTATTCATCCCTATTAAATAGGTTAAGTTAAGTTAATTTTAACTTTTTAACTTAAATTTTTAAGATCTAATTTGCATTAACTTAGTTTTTAACTTAACTGATTTTCATTGATATAAATTTAATAAATAACAAGTTACTTTTAATCAAAGCCAATTTCGTTCATTTATAAATAATTGAATAATTAATATAATAAAATTATTATTGATGACATATATTGCATAAACATTTATTTTTGATTATTATTTAATTTAAACCATATAACAAGCTGCGTAAATATTAGAAAAATAAATAACTTAACTTAACTTAAGTTTATAAGTTAATTATAAGTTTTTAAATAACTTTTAAATTAACTGGGCTTAAAAAAAATTAGGATAACTTTTAACTTTAAACTTTTTAAAATGTTTCCATCAACTTAACTTAACTCAGTTAAGAATTATCATTAACTGGCCCAGGCTTGCATATCATTAGTTAGTAAAAATTGTTTGAGTCTTATTCACTAGAAAATAACTTTAGGTGATAATCCATCATATAATTAAAAAATTTGAGGTTATAGTCACAATTTTAATATTTTGAATTATGTATACGCACCTGTATCAAGTTTAAATTTACTTAAATAAATTTACCCTAATTTGGATCACTATAGAAATGTATTTGGATGAAAAAGTACACATTTGAATCTGGAAATTTTATTTGTAATATCGTTCTGATAATAAATACGTTTTTTAACAATGTTATTAGTTTTTTAAACTTAAGTTTTATCATGTTTTTACATAATAATCAATATACGTCAAATAACCATTGATTGAACTTTTTGATTTACGTATTAGTAATACTAAATTATAAATATTTAAAATGTTTTAAATATTAATTTTAAGTTTAAATCAAATAAATTTTAGATTATTAATTATATATACACATTATATACATCACAGTGTTAGATTGACATTAATTTGAAAACTAAAGAGTACTATTCTATTTTTGATAATTTATATTATTAAATTACAATTAACAAGAGTACCCGTTCTTAATTCAATAAGTGTTCAGTATTTAATGTTTAACCACATGTAGTTTGTACTTATTTCTTGTATTTCATTATATTCCACACAAATATCTATATATTTATTTGGAGAAAAACGTAATAATTAGGGTTTGGATTTGAATGCAATATAATCAATAAAAAGTATTTACAATGTGAATAAAGAGAAAAATACATTTATTATTCTAAATTTTGAAAAGTACTTTTTTGTGTTTATCCCTTTCAAAATGTTGCTACAAGTGGAATTTTTTTGCCACTTAACACTTTGACATCATGAATTTTAAGCATAAAATTAATCCATAGGTTGAAAAAATATTTTCACTGAATTCTGTAACATACTTTTTCAATTTAGAATTGAAATTTTGCTTAACTTTTGGTTTATTTAAATAAACAGAATAAAATTAACGTAAAATTATAAAACTACAATTACGGTTGATGTCCGTGGAGTTAGCCGCCCAACATGGTCAAACCAGCATGTGACTCGGCTATCAAACTTTCAGTGATAATCCGAAAGTTGTTGACTTACAAATTCTGATTTTGTGTTTACAATTACTTATTAATGCCTTACTAATACTTGGTTTGTTCAGATGTTGGGATATTAAAGATCGTACGGCTGCGTGAAGTTAGCCGTGAATTAAGCTTTCAGGGATAATCTAAAGGTTGTTGACTTACAAATTAGGATTTTGTGCTTACAAATACTTACTAATGACTTATTAAAGAATAACTAAATACGAAATTGGTTTGACAATGTAGGGCGGTTATAACTTTACGGACATTTGCAGTTGGTGAATGCGGACTGATAAACAATTCTGAACATACTAAATTGCCATACCAAATACTCGATACAACAATAAATGAGTATTTATATGAGTATTTAGCGATATCGATAAATATCGAGGAGCATAAAACTCATTCAAAACAATTAAATAACATCTACAATCAGGGCCGGCGCAAGCAATTTTTTATGTGTAGGCAAAGATCAAAATTGCCGCCTCTTATTTTATTATAACTTAAATAGATGAATGTCATATGTAAGAGCAAAAAAATTAAAAAACGTTTTATACTTGTCAATTATTATATAATAATTTACTATTCTTTCTTTTTTTCATTTTCAGAGTCAAAATCATCTGTTCTGCAGTTAATATCATGTATATCTTTAATATTTAAATTGGCCCTATTCTTTAAGTTACGAGTATATTAATCTCTTCTTTACTTTCATTCTTTTTTTTGTCAACTTCACCCATACTTAGATCGTCAATATTTTTATTTCCTCTATTTTCTTCACTGTCGTCAGTATCATTATCAATAATAACTTTTTCTTGACTATGTTGTTGAACAAATTTCAGTAAACTACCTTTTTGTTTAACTAAATCTGTCTCCCGTGTCCCGTGCTAGTCTTTTCTTTAAATATTGCAAATCTGATAATCGTTCACTCTTTTTTATGTCATGGGCCATAATGTCTGAATAAATAATTAATTAATTAATTAATATGATTAGTAAATTATAATAATTTTCAAGTACATTATCAGTAGCGGCTCGTGAGTTAATATTCTAGGAGACTAAAAATTATTTAACATAAACTCCATACAACAACAAACAAGAAAATCTAATTATATAACAATATTACATACCTAGTTAATTAACCACTAGTTAACAAAAAGTCTATTATATGGTCTTTTTGAATTTTTTAAATAATTACAAATATAATAAAACTAATACATCATTTCTATTAAAATAACCATTTATAGGTTTTGGACTTTGTGGCTTTCAATTTATAATAATAAACAAGTATATTACAAGTATACTATTGAATCATTTACGCGCTATAGGTACCAATAGGCAATAATGATATTTAAATACTAATTTAACAGTAAATTAAAAATATATTATATTTATATTATTTATCTATTGTGTAATGATGCAGTCTTAATAGATGTATATGTCTTGATTTATAAAAAATTATATTGCTGAGCTCAATAAAGAATGTACCTACACTGGCTACACTGCACTGTACAGTGAGAATGAATGACACACAACAGTCACCAATTGCAAAAATGCTAATAGAATTATTATCGATTAAATTGTAATGGCACAACATGCTTTGAGACGTTATCGTAATTCAGGGAAAAATTATCCATATTATATTTATTGATTATTGTTTTGAGGTTTCATCGATCTACACAATATGTTTGTATATTGTACTTTGAAATTTGTTGAAATCTAAAATAAATGAAAAATAAGATTTTTTTTTCTTATATGCCGCCTTTATATAGGTAGTTATAAATTTTGCCGCCGTAGGCTTGTGCCTACGTCGCCTACGACTATAACCGGCGCTGTCTACAATGCACCGTCTTCACAAGCCCTTATTGATTTGTAACTATAATGCGTAAGCAGTGTATGAGACTATTAGATAAATTGAAAATTAAACACAAAAAAATGCATTTATAAGTGAAAAAGCAAAAAATAAATATGGAGGACTACGAATTGGTTCCCGGGTTATCTACACTGTAGATTCTACTGGTAACATACGAGTTGGTTTCCGCAAGCTTGCATGATAATACAACCTTGTTAAATTAACTTTTAAAATTATTATGATATAATATTCAACCAGCAACAATTTCCTTAACATGTATTCAGACTTAGGACTGTCTAAAATTCAAATAAGTTTGAATAGTTCAAACACTATCTTGAATACCTAAAATGGTATTTGAGTACCTTAAAAATGGTTAAAAATATATGATGTTCTAAAAATTGAATTGCTTGTATATAAGAAGTACTGTTCTTATTGGGCAGTAGAAGAAAAACTAAGAGATAATAATTGTTATATTTTACACCACGAATGGTTAAAATCTCGTAAAATAATTTTAAAAGTTCCATCAACAAACACTGTTTGTATTTTGCTGAGTATCTCTAAATTTGTGAACAAGTAAAAATTATTAATATTGTAATATTATCGATTGTACATATACGTATCTTATAACAGTGAGTTGTATACTGATAAACTGATATGTAATTTTATTCGAACAGTTGTATGTTGGAAAGTATTTTTTTCAGGAACCAAATCTTGCACTTTAATTGACCCGGGAACAAAGATATAACCATCGTCATAGATATTAAATGAAACACATTTTTGCATGAAAATTATTTTTTTATTAAATTATTATTTGAAAAAAATCTTTTGCCTTCAAATCCGAATCCTAATAATAATATATTCATGAAAATATTGCACAATAAATTGCTGTTATTGTTGAAAATATATTTTTAAGTTATTAACTCATTTTTTTACAAATTGTCTATAGTCTAATAGTTAGATAGTTCTAGATAGAATTTTTAGAGTTAATTATATAGAAGTGCACCGATATTTATTACTATTATTTATTTATTAAATTGTTTCTATTTTCATTTTAAACAATTTTCAAGAGAACAAAAAAAAAAAATTAAACATACATTTTTTTTACATATGGTTAATTTTGATAGATAATTAGGTGTTTTATGACTACGTTCGATGGTAAAATAGTGATTTTTGTAAAATGTCCATGTATCGTTTACTTATTGTTATTGGTAAAATGTTTTGGAGATTCTTTGAGAATTAAAGTGGCTGGTGTATATCATGTTTTAAGGAGTAATAATTAGGCACCATTTATCATTTATATAATGCACATTTGTAATGACAATGTACATTACTGTGTGTTTCTGAGTTCTGATGAGCGCTGTCATGTCAAATACAAATACTTTATACAATTTTTGAAAACACTTATATTGTAAAATGAGCAGTCAATATTTTTTATACTTATTTATATCATTTGTATATGACAATATATTAATAATACCACCAAAACCCTTAGTTTTATCTATTTCTAAGAAGGAAAGAAGCAAAATTTAAAACAAGGCATGTATAGTGGCATTTAACTTCGAGTATTATCCTAGTGTATTTTTGGTGTGTAAAAATGCCCTAGCTAGGATATATTTACATTAAAGGGTATAATGTCCAAATATCCTAGTACATGTTTACGGTAGCATCCGGAAACCGCACACTTTTGATTTCGGCCCCAAAAAATTCGATGGACGAAAACCGCACACTTTATCGATCATTGTAACAAAATACCGCAAACTTAAAGTGGTTAAACCACACACTATTTTTAAGTCTAAAGAATTTTTAATGGATGGAGATCGTATGAAGTGTTTAAGGAATGTCGGCAGTAGATTTCAGCCAATAAAAATTTTAAAAATTGTATTAAATTTTTAGATTCTGAGCGGAGCGATAAATGTATTAATTTTACAATGATGTTGTTTTTTTATTTATCATCTTTTTTTTTGCCTGTCATCACGGTTGGGGGTAGTAAAAGTGCTTCAAATTTCTTCAACAGCAACCTTTCTGGTAGGAAAGTGAATCTAAATGGTGCAGTCCGGAAGTTAAAATTTAAAATTTCCAAGTTTTCAAAATCAGCCCGAAAACAAACAAAAAATTAAGAAAAAGTGGGGATTTTTACTCAAAACCAGTTTTTAATGTAACAAAAAAATAATGACGTAGATACATACAATTTTCACTGAATTTTGATTCGTGTTGAAATATTAATAAGCATATGAAATTTTCGAATATTATTTGTTCTTTTTGAACTAATGCCAATAACAATTTTTTCATTGTGACAAAAAACTTGTAAATTTAAATGTAATACAAGGTACTTCGTAAGTTATTGCTATTGGACATTTTTACTTGTTTTAAGCTGTTGACGTACATTTTCAATTTTTCTTTTTTTTCTTATTTTTTTCTTTAAATGTCAATCAAATTGTATTTGTTAGGTTAAAAAGCGTGAAAATTGAATACAAGGTATTGAATAGGTTCTGATTTATTGTTACAATATCAGTTGAAAAATATTAAAAATACATGGGCTTTTTATAAGCATTTAAAGTTATCAAATTGGAAATTGGAAATGATTTTGTAATTAAAAATGTATAACATTTTCAATTTTTATAGCTAAGAATTGAAAATTTAAAATAATGCTATACTTAAACAGTTTTTTCCGTAACTAAAAAAGATCTAAAAAGTATAGAAATGTCATTTTTTGTAATTCGGTTCCAAAACAGCTTAACTTTACATAATTATATATTTAATATTTTTCTAGCATCACTGATAATTTAGATTTATAAATATTATGAAGAATATTAATTCATCTTACCGGCTACCGTATAATAATAAGTAATAACTATAAGTGCTCAATTATACGCACTAAAAATTTAGGAAATATGCATGCATTTATGCAATGATTTTCATTAAAATATGCAAAAATAGGTAAACGAAAATGCATGTTAATTAAATTCATTTAGTTTAAAAATTTATATAATTCATTAAATAATTAATATTTAACAAAAAAATGTATTAAATGTCATGTTGAAATAATTTAACAGTATTTTGTACAATGTGTATTTTGAACATCACTCATCTAAATAAAAATTCATGAACGGAAATCAATTAATATAAATTTAGTATATTTTCATAAAATTTCTAAGAAATACAGTTGACTACTATAAAGACTTGGATAAATTGACAAATATTTTACCGAAAGTATGCGGTTTTAGGATTCAACGATATTTACAGCCTGTAACTTTAACCTAGAATATATATTTACCAAGGGAGGTAAATATTACCGGGGTACATATCGCCTCTTAAACCCAGCTTCATTTTTGCCACGGCTAGTGTGTTTGGACCTTAATGGTGGTTATTATTTTTTTTTTGTATTGATTAGCACTTATATTGAAAGTGTTTAACTTTATAAATAACCTTATTTGTCGTTATAGGTATTTGTTGCATTACAAAATGGTACCTTGTACCTATTTTACTAAGTTTCTATACATATTACTCGTATTATCACGTTTTTTAATGGTTTAATCATTATAATTTATAAGTACTAAATGAAATGTCACTACATGACTCTTTCAAACTTAAATTGTCTTACACGGAATTAAAATGGTGTGTATTGGTGTTATATCAGCAATTTTTTTTTATTGTTTATGAATTTAATAAACATAAGAAGTGGCAGAGTATGAATTATCCAACATTTTTATTCCAATAATATATATAATAGCATATGGAAATATTTAATCTTTAAATGCTCATAAAAAATGAAAGTGGCTCTCCAGTAAACTTTTTTTCCCACAGTTAGAACTGTGAAGGTATCCTTAACGTGTCAGTTTTAGTGGCAGTGCCAGTAGCTTAGAACCAGAAAGTTGAGTGCAGCAGACATACACATTATTTCATTGCCAATGGAACATTATATTATATTATAATTACCAACAACTGTCAAGATTACATTGTCATCGTGGCGACTGTGTTTTCGTTGAAGTTTTGTGTAATGGGAATTAATCAATAATCAATGTTAGTAAAATTTACAAATATCTACAATATATATTTATGTCTGAAGTCTGAACATTAACCTGAATGAAGATCGGTTTTAATGGATATTGGATATAGGCATATAGGATATTTTACAAAATAAGCGTATATTTGATACTTCATTAACTTGTTTAATGTGTATACTCATGAGTGACTAACCCAACGCCACGACGCCACGATGGTAATTAGAATAGGAATTGTAAACGATAAAATTCCGTTTTTGTATAAAATATGCAATGAATGCGATGTCCTATACGATATACAGTAAGACCGTTAATGTTCTATAATATTATGTGAGTCATCTGATGGGAATTTATACACAAAAACGCATGTAGCTCATACTCAATTTCCATGTCGATATTTGTGTATTAAGTATTTATTAATATTCAACACTTATAAATTCATAGGCGTCATGTATATGATGGGTGCACGGGGGTTTAGGCACGCATTGAAATTATTATATGGTTATTATAATTTATATTAATTATCATTATGTGTACTTTATTATAGAGTATAGACCATGTAGATCAGTGATTTCCGCTACGCGGCTCCATAACAAATGTAGTGCAGATCGCACTAAAGTTAAATTGTACATTCTAAATGCCAAAATTCTATAAACAGAGAATGAAATGAAAACGTTTGATATAGTATCTATGCTAATAATATGAATTTATAAAATAAACTATGAATTGAATCTACGATTATAATTATAAGTAAAAACATTTGTGTCATTAATGCATTTTTTCAACAAAACCTTTTCCTAACAATATATATATATAGTATATACATGTAATTTTTATATTTTTAATTAGGTATTATCATTTAAAAATGCATGCAGCCCGCAAGTAATTTTCAAAAATTACATTTGCCCCCTTTATAAAATCCTAGTGAGGACATTGATGTAGATAGTAACTAAATAATATTTTCAATATCAGCACCTTTTCTTCATTAAATATAGGTTTGTATTACATTTAATATTTTTTAAAGAAGTAGATAAAAAAATTTAAAACTCAAATGTTTTGTTGCGTTGGATGTACCTATATATTACCTATATCACATTCTCATGTTGGTCATAAATTAACTTATTATGATTAATATATATTATTCGTAAATAACATAAAATTGTCATAAAATAATTAAAACTAATACAACTATTCTGGGAACAGCATTTTGTATATTTATATAAATAATTCAAAAAAATATTTGAATAAAAAACATTACAAAATGCCTACGACTAGTTATTACTAATAAAATTCAATAGATGTTGGTTATTAACTTATCATTAGATTGTATCTTTTGAATTATGATGTTAATACAAACATCTGATTTATTTACCTAGAGCAAAGTGTTGCCACACATGCTCCAATAAATTTACATTTTTGTAACAGATTTTGATTCTTCAGACTATTCTCACCTGCTTCGGCCAATGCTATTCTTGCGCTTTCCGTTCCAACCCCTTGACACATATCTACTAGTAATTTCCAAATAATGTGATCCTTATTTGAGTCGAAATATGAAAACCTATCGTACCAGTTTTCACAAATATTGTTAGTCCTATAGAGTTGTTGAATATATATTATTCCAATCACTTTATTTCCTAACATCACATCAGTGAGCGTCGCGTCTAATACAGATCTATTTCCGGACTTCGAAAATCTGAATCTTTGTCTTAACTTTTTAGAATTCGTATACTATTCTCTACCCATATATAAACGATAACAATAACAAAAATTGTTCATTAGGTTTATATTAATTGCAACAAAATATATAAAAAAGTATTTAAATATATTAAAAATAATAAGTGCAATGCATATACTAGTATACTACTGTTGATAATGTTTGAAACGAAAATATCTCTGTGAAAAAGTGAAAGGAAAAACATTTAATAATTCGAATAATTATTAATTTATAACACACAATTTATATATTCTTTGAATTTTTATAAGTGTTCATTTTAAAATTATGAAATGGGAACAAATATAACACTTAAATAGTACATTCCTACCTATTTCTTGTAATTTAAAAGTAATTTATATGAAAAAGAAGTATACCTACCTATATGGCTATATGTGTATAAATATATTTTTAAATGTAACTATTATTTATGTATTATTATACTGGTATAATATTTAACTAAGTATTAAAGAAATTGTCAATTGATATATTTTTACATATCATAAAAGCCATACTAATTTTAATTTATATTATTTGAAATAATAATAAGGAATTCAAATTATTAAATTATGTTATTTTTAAAAATTTAGCATTTTAGAACTAATTATACTTTACTTTAGTAATATGTATGATTTTAAATTTATTTAGAGGACATACATACTATTAAAATTTTCTATACAAGATTACGGACTATTGATCAATCCTTAGCTTAAATCAATTATTCGTTAAAAATATGTTTGAATAGCATTTATAAACACTAGAATGAGTCATTACTCATTATGTACCTACTCTAGTGTGTATCATTGTCGTCGGTCAAAAAGTTTCATACAGGATGATGAGCGATAAAAGAATCGATTATAGTATGTTTATAGAAGTTTGATAACATAGATTCGGCCATACTTATAAATACTGTACTATACATTTATACTTGTCAAAAAATGTTTTGATAACTTGCAAAGATCTTTTAACAATAATAGAATTTGTATTGTGTAATATTTTAATGAATTATTATTACTATTGTTGTTATTATTTTATGTATAAGGAGGTAACTCAGGGTGACTACAGTCAATGGGTAATACCGGTTTCCTTATTACCTAATAAACCCACAAAAAATTATCTTGTCCGTGCAAAAAGGTTAAAAATGATTAAAAAACGTATTTATATCACATTGATATTACAAATAACATTTTCAAAATAAAAATGTATACATATAATTCAGTTTTAGAATTAATTTATCAAAAAAAAAATGTTCTTACAAACATTCCAATTAAGGAAAAAATATTAATAATATATTTCTACTTTTTAGATGTAAGTATATAAACATAATATGAACTATACATTTGTATCATTTAATAGTATTATGTTTATCAATTAAAATTATTTTTTTGTTAATAAGACTGAGATATGTCATCCGAATACTGAAATGTATCGAACCAATTACTCAAGCTCATTTTAGGAATAGATAGATTAAGACAATCAAGAATTGGTTCATTTGCAGACGGTTTCAAAAATGCATTTCGTTGCATCTCTCCATAATAGTTGACATCACATATAACTCTGGCAAGCGTCAATTGTTTGATTAGATCCAATTGATCTTAAATTAAAAATTGGTGAATTAAAACTATGTTCATTCATTGAAAATAATAAAGTTATACTAACATTCAGAGAATACTCCTGGTAAGTCATAAAAGTGTCTATCTGCAATTCTAGTTCTTACAAACTGTTCTTTGATGATACACCTCATCGTAGGGCCAACCATTGCGTCATCAGCGTGTTTTTCCAACAATACACCAACCAATAAATCTATATCGTTCCAAGTTTTGTATTGTTTCAATAATATATCAGCTGACTAAATAAAACATGCAAACGGAAAGTAATCACTAATCAGTACAGTAGGTAGATCATTATTTAGTATTTCAATTTAATTTTGTATTCGAACTTACACCTTCCTTCATGATCTCAGACAAATCTTGCACATTTTCTATGCCTTTTAGTCCACAATATTTTCTAAATTGAGTGTAGCTTGGAATACCGTGATCGCGGCTTCGTTGTATATCCAAGCTGAGAATGTCCATTCCAAATGAAGTATTTTTACTAATACTATATAGGTAATTTGTAATCTATATAAAATATTTAAAAAAAAGAAAATAACATACACATGCGATTGTAAATATGTTATAAAAAGACAAAGTTTATAATATATATTGATTATTTTTTATAAACTTACCGTTTCTGCGTAAAACATATCGACTTTTTGTGTATTCTGCCTAGTTATTCCCGTCAAAAGATAACCCATCTCTAAATGCATTTTTAGCGGTTGGTTGTAATATTTCTTTAGCGACAACATTTTGAAATCTTCATTGGATTCGTCGTCTTTACTAAACAAAATCATGCACACAAATAAGTTTCATTGTAAGTATAACAAGTACACATCAAGTATTATTTTACTTTTTTTCAAACGTAAACATGCTCATATATATATATTATATATGAATTATGTACCTATCATCATAAATTAATTCCAAATAGAATGTCGTTACTCAAATTCTGATCTATTATATTCATGAAGTATCGAGTAATGTAACAATACAGGTTTAATTAGTTGAAGATAAGACATTTCTTCATTTATAAATTTGTAACTAAACTAAAATTAAATGCTTGTTGGTAGGCACCTAAAAATCTAAACACATTCGTTCAATATGCTACTGTCTTGTATACCTTTCATTTAAAAAAAAAACTATAAAAACGGAGATGTCACCGTTAAAAAATCAATAAACTTAAACAAGTAAATTGATATGAAATAAGTGTTGCACGTGTACACATTAATCAATAATCTTACTTATTCGAAATGAGAAATTTTTTTTTGAATAACGACGATCGGTCACCCGGATTGAAAAAACCGTCACCGTGAAATGACCTACTCGCATACATAACAGTTGTAACAATAATTATAAGAATATTATGTGTGATGAGAACGAACTTAATTTCTTCGCGGATCATGGAATTGGCGAACGGCAATATCGCGGTCGCGAAGCTGTTGCTGACCGTCGGGTCGGCAGTTTCGTCGTAAACGGTTCTCTGTTCCAGTCCCAACCCGTTCTCCTCGGTGTAGTTAACGCCGAGCAGCGCCGGCAGCCATTCGTTGTACGTGATGTGCTGTATGCACGCCGTCACGATTTTCCTGCCCTCGCGGAAAAGTTGTTCGTCGGTCCAGTCGGGTTTTTCATTGCGCAGTTCATCGACAAACTTGTTGTGCTGAAGCGTCCACAGCGTGTGCAAGGCCATCAGCGGTGGATACGAATTTGCTCGGATGTCTCCAGCCAAATAGCACGTGCCGGTGCCGTTCTGATACGCGTACTCGTCATGGTATTCATACGGTAAGTGCCTGGTAACAGGCATCCCTGGTTCTTTTACTATAAACCGGCCCGACGACATATCCCTCAACGACAAAGTCCGCGATTCCGTCGTACCGTATACCATCGATGCGTCCAAAAAATGGGTCGCTTGGTTCATCTGCAAATAGGTACGTCTTAGACAGTGGCTACAGGTTTTTAATTATTCTGTAGGTGTCTGTGGCTTTTGTGAATATGCAACGTCAGGTCTAAACTCCGAATTGTTAGTAGGAAATATTTCCATCACACCCCGTGTAGGTACGCTGATTTTTATGGTTCGGTTTTTTTTATTACCAACAAGGTTGGTATTTAACACAGACAAATATTAACATTTTTCGTGTAGTTTTTAGGAACATTTATTACTTATTTTTTGTATATCTATCTCTTTATTGTATTATAGAGATACCTGTTATTTTAATCTCTTATTGAATATCTACATAATTATAATATCAATGGAAAGTAAATTGTTTTTAAAATGATATCGTTTAGTTTTAGTACATCATTATAAGTACATTATATGAACAGATACTATTCATAATATATGATTATATATCATAAACTAATGTTAAAAATGTTCATAATTTAATAATTTATAATGTTGCTCTATAAGTTGTCCTACAGCTAATCTGAAAATGAAAAAAGTAGTATCCAAAAACATTTTAAAAACTGTTTTTAGCGATGAAATCATGTATAAATTATATTAGAATAGTGTTTTTTTAAATTTAAATAAAAACTTTATGTTTATGTTATTATATGATATGTAACATAATACAAATAAAACCTAGGCCAAAAATAATAATTTAAACAATATTTTAATGGTGGTGTATTAAATTGTAATGATAAAAAAAGTATTAGTAAATACAAGTGTAATTATATAATAATGTTATTATGTTATAATCTTATTATCTGGGAAAGCCATCATGCGAGCTCTTCCCCCCCAAAATGCGGGCTTCGTTAAGTGTTATAATTTTTACTATAGTCAAAATATAATATGAGTTTATCAATATGTAATAATTTAATGTGACTGTTACTTGTTCCATGGGTCCAAATGTACAATCAGAACGCACAGCTGGCCGCGAACGCACGTAGTTCATACAATCATGAGGTTCCGGCTTAAAAAATTTGTCATCATACGGTATCGGTATTGGCTTGCAGGACCTTACGTTTTTGTTCATAGTATATTGAATACTTTTGTCTTTATGACAACAGTTCACAAATTTGTTCTCTTTCCCTTTGAGTACAACATACATCGCTTGCATTAATTAAGATCATTCAATTTATGAACGGTCATGTGTTTATGTGTTTACCCATGGTGGAAAATGCCGTGTGTGATAGATCGTGGCCTATGAAAATCGCCCAGTACGGCATCATCATCGATTTTATAGGGTCTGTCGAGTTCCCGTATTTCACAAGGTTCGTGCTCAGCAATCTAGGATTGGGCAGCCTTTGTTCGTAAATATTTGGCATTTCGGAAACACCTGTGTGTGATCGATTAATAAAATCACAGCATTAGATAAACATGAATGTAAATTTTAATCAGTGTTGTGTGCATTGAGATAATAACTTATTATATTTTATTTTATCTAGATAAATTTTGTTTCATTTATCTAAATTTTATATTAGATGAAAAAATACAGTACCTAGATCAATTTAGTTATAAATAAATATTCTTAAAGCATATCCGTGAATGTTTTTTTTTATTGTCATCAAATATTTAAAATTAATAAAACTATGCTTATAAGAACGTAACATGCTCACACAGAACTACAGTTTTGACCGACACAGTATTATAACTAACAATTATTAGTCTGTATTTACAGTTAGCACTATCAGTAGAAGTGTTAAAGTCATTAAGTTGTTGATAACTCTAGCAATCCAACTGATATTATTTTAGAAAATAAATATTAATTACAAACAATATTAATATTTCCGAAACTTCTCACCAGTATTAAACCATACACATAAATTAAGATTAAAATTTCTATAGTATTATTTACAGTGGATAATTATTATTTATGTTTTAAAATTAATTAGTTTTGTCGACTATCCAGTAGGTACACTGAATTGCATTTACATGTAAATATAATTATGTTATTTCAAAAATTAATTAATAAAGTAGGATAATTGTTTTTATTATGTTAAAATATTTAATAGTTAAATTTTAAACATTAAGCATTTTATGTATTATTGAGGTGCAGACATTTGAATTTATTTATTTTATTATCTAGATAGTAACGTATATATATCTTAATATCTAGATCAAAAACATCGGTATCCATGTATAATTTGGTATTAAATTATAAGTATTATACCTAGATTTTTTTTTTGTTATCTGAGCTCAACACTGATTATGAATTATAATACATATTTAGCAGAAATGACGTGCCAAATTACTATGGATATTGTAATGTTTTTAGTAAAAAAATTCAAACGGGCAATTTGTATCATAAAAAAAATTAAGAAATATTACCATCCGTGTAAACTGGAAACAGCAAACGTTTATAAGGCGTGTTTGCTTTTCCCAAATTTTTACGTTTCAGGTTGTTGCAAGATCCATCAGCACTGTGATAATCAAAGTTCTGGCCCTTGCACGGAATATTGTTATAATACTCGGACATACACATCTCACCCAAAGTTGTCCCAGTCAGATTCACTTTCGTTAAATCTTTGGCACATTGTATATCACTTAACCCGTACCTGAAATTATAGTTTAATTTATGCATATTATTATCATACAACATTTATATTTATTTTTACTTCATTGAGATATTTAATTTATGCGTACATACTTTAGACAATATGTATTCTTCAAACTGCGTGTAACATCTACTATAATCTCAGCAAATCGAGATGCTGAATTTCCGTCTTTGGAAGGCATAGAATCAATTAGTTGTCCATGAGCTGGACTTCGAATTTCAATATGACTAATATTCGATATGATATCCTCTAAACGATACCTGTTTTCAATTCTTTCAGTAACTTTTTGAATTTCTTCGTTTACTTCGGAAACATTTAGTTTTAGGTACCAATTTTTTGAATTAATTACCAAACCTATCCAATATACATACCATTTAATCATTGCAATCAATTTATTATAAAAATCTCAATACAAAAGCTTAAGGTATTTTAATATATACCTTGCTCATAAAAATCAAGAATATGGCCATCTTTGAACCCTCTGCAATATGGTGGTACGAATATCACCGAACAAATCAACAATCGTATTATCATAATTAAAGTACTCATTCTGATAATTTTTATAAACTGTAATCATATTACAAAATGTATAAATATTATAAACTATAGATAACGGTAACTGTATTTATTTAACAATGGTTAGAGATGTAATATTGATTGCATTAAAATACATTTGAACGGTTATTTATACAAATGAATCACCAAATTATTAGTTGGGATAATTTGTTAAGAATTAATAATCAGTAAATTCTGTTCATACTCCATGCATTAGACATGTATAATGAACATCGACTGATTTTAGATGCAAACTGAATGATCCAGAGCATAGAAATATAATTTATTATGAAGTTACGATTTGTTATGTGTTTTATCGTGAGCACGTGTGTGTGCAGTTGTTTAATAGCTGTGATTACACACAAAAATTAATTATTTAGATAACTCACGATTTATCACCGATTCTAAAATATACATATTACACACGATCGAGTTTCAGTAAAAATATTAGGGAGGAGAAAAAAAGTTAAAACACTAATGTTATGTGTGCAGTTTTTTTAACCCGACGAGTGACAAGTGACGTTATGACTTTTGTAGGAATCTATACTTATTTCAGTATTTGTTTGTAAATTATAATTTGGTACTTACTCACTGATACCTTGTTTTATTTTGAATGATAAACTATTCCTTATCCTTTTGTCACATATAATCCAATTTAACTTGTATTGATTGTGTCGTTATGCATTGAAATTCCGTGTCTAATTCTCGAGTTAATTTAATCAATCACGTTTATTATAACATGATGGAGAGACGTGTTCTTTGTACCTTTTTATGCGTCGTAGTAATTCTAGAGATTTTACCTGACTTTTGTGCTGTAGTAGTGGTGTGGCGTGGAACTACAGCCATCGGTAGACCTCGTAGACCATCGGACGAACGCCAATCTTATTGGTTTAACTGCACTCCCCCCCTCCACACACACATACAAATTCCCGGCCATTCATATATTTTTTTTTTAATTCTTATTTATTTATTTCACTGGTCAGAGATTTTTTTGTTTTTTTTTTCTTTTTTACTGTCTGGATTTTCTTTTGCATCTTCCGTGTTCTATCATTTTATGAAGCTAGTTTTAGTGATACATTCGATTGGAGCTATATTTATTTGTTAAAAAAGCAAACACTGTTTATAATAGATAGTTGTACAAATTTGGATACAGACTACTATATATATATAAGTATACGACTACGATTCAATTAATACATTTTTAGGTTATAGAGTTTAGGATACATTTTATAAATAACAACTTAATAGAAAAATTGAGTAAAATTTAAAAATTGAATAGAATAAGTAGGTTTTTATACCATCGATAATATTATACCTACCCGTTGCACTGGAAATATGGCAGGTGGTGTTTTCTTGTTTCTAAAACATGTGTGTATGTATGTCTGAGGGTATGTATCTACGGTGTTTAGAAATTGGAATTCGACATTGGGTTTCGATCGTAACGGTGACTAGTTTTTTTCATCGTACATTTTTTCGTGGAGTGTGTTACAATGAGAAACCGACCATTGATGAATCGTCGGAATTCAAAAATACATGACCGGTTTTATAGAGCTGGGTGTGTAAATATAATATAGTTTGTGTTGTAAGAAATAGTTTTAAAATAAAGTATTTAAATGTCACACATATATTATCTATTATCATATAATATTTGAGTAAATATTCAAATACATTTTAGAAGTGTTTGAAATGATCTTTAAAAACAAAAAAAAAATACTAATTAATTCTGAAATTATTTTAATCAAACTTTTGTTAAATTGTTGAAATAAATGCACACACACAGATATATATATATATATATATATTAAGCAGGCACATTGAAAGCGCAACGTGCGATAAGGCAACTTATCCCGCGGGCCTCAGTTCTCCGTCAAATATACACACGCCCTCCCCAGTCCCCTCCTTGTACACGTAGTAAAGATAAAGGTATTCTCGGGCACCATACCTTTATCTAATGCCCAAAGAGCATCGGCCAATAAGTAGATAAAAATGAACCTCGTGCACGTAGAGTCTACTTCCATCACCCGCCGTCGCGGTCCTTGGCAGAGAAACGGTTTGAGATCGACAGACAGACAGAGCGACGGCCGATCAATTCATTTTTTTACCCGCTTACCGAAGCAAGATGGACAGCGAGTAAGCCCCGTTTTTGCTGGAGCGCATTTTGGGCAACTAAAGTGGTCCTTTGGTAATGTTTCTTTAGTATATATATTTTATTTATCACCGTGGCCGGTACTTTTGGTTATGTCAATGCTTATATTAATTATTATTATTACGTCCGCCGCCGGTAACCGCCCAATCAGAGCCGTGCGCGCCGCAAATGAAAACTATAAATTCTATCATAGGTGGTGATCGGGGGGG
>NW_019103500.1:271363-284916 GCF_001856785.1 Myzus persicae
GGGTTAGTGCACCTAGTACATTACATACATACTATTAACCAATTTTTTATTTACGGTGACATATCGAACAATTAAGTCACAATTCACAATAATATTATATTGTGTTTATTAACCTAATATTGTACATATTGTACCAATTGCCATCAATATTGAATAACATGTTATACCGTTATATTTACACAACAAAAACACTTCGTTATAACTCGGTGTAAAAAAAGCTAAGTTAAAAAAAAAAATTAATAATGATTAAAGCTTTAAAAGATGTGATAAAATATGGAAATTAAATAAAATGACATTTTATAATATAACAAATACCTATGATGACAAATAAGATCAATTTTAATGTTAAATACTTAGTCAACATATAGTTGATACATTATTAATTACTGTAAATACTGTAGAGGTAACTTAATTGTATTTATTTAAGTATACTTCTACGTCCTGCCAAACAGTTAAACATAATATGTTGACTAAGTATTTAACATTGCAATAAATTGATCTGATTTGTCGTCATAGGTATTTTTGTTATATTATAAAATGTCATTCTACTTAATTTCCAGATTCTATCACGTCTTTTAAAGCTTTATTCATTATTAATTTTTTTTTTTTTTAACTTAGCTTTTTTTACACGGAGTTATAACGAAATGTTTTTGGTGTGATATTAACTATTTTTAATGTTGATGTGTTAATTATCGTGTCTTCTATAATAATTCTAATAATAATTTAATAATAATAATAATATTATTACGTTACGCAGTAATATAATAATATAAGTATGAACACGTCGCGAACAATCGAGTGCAAACTAGGATTAATTAAGAACTAAATCCTTGGTTTGTTGTTTGTTTTTGCAATATTGTCAGCTGTCACCACGGAGTAATAATATCGCCCGTGCATCGTCGTAGTACATCGACTCATCGCTTATCCTCACTCTTCCGTACGCAAAATCAGTCTTAAAAGTACTTTAACATTTTTGCTTATAACTTACAAACTATCAAACCAATCTGCTAGCGAATTCTTCTGTTCACAACTGCACAATATTTCTGATCGATTGATACCTCATACTACTTTATATATTCAGCCGTTTGCCCTGTAGATGTTGGTAAAGGATTGACATAAATTAGGACGATTTTTCAATGTTAAAACTCGGTGTCCTGTTATTATACGTTAGTGGCTATTTCGTTATTTTTACTCCGTTTTTTTTTTTTTTACTTAGCTTCGCGCAATCGCGCCACTACCGTCGCGCTGGATAGTTGGGAAAAATATTATTTATTTTCTAATTTTTATTAATTCTCCAGAAGCGATAGCTATAATAGGACTATCGCTATAGCTGTATTAAACATATCGTAAAGTTTATCGTGATTGAGTGAATCGTATTCGTACATTGTGATTATCGTACATTCGTATTCGTATTTCGTACCGTTACCTTAACCGTATTGACCATTTTATGCTAAATTATATTTTACTTATTGTTTGATGTTCTTGGGAATACGTTTCTTTTGAGATTGTGATTTCGATTTTTAATAAATAATTTAATTTAAATATGTTTGAAATATTTAAATTTAAATCTTTTATTAATTATTCTTTTTTTTATGTTTGTAATTATTTAAGTTGTTATGATAACGAATCAACGAGAACAATTGATTATGAGTGATTTATTGTAAAAATTAGTTTGTTAAAGGTGTGACGGCAACGCCCCCGTGGATCTGTTTGTCATAAAATATTTGAGCCCCCCTCAATATTTCACAAGATCTCCACCTTTGAATTCTATTTATACTTTATAATGACACGAACGACGTTAATTTAATTAATTTAAATTTAAAAACGACTTAACTAACTGATTTTATTCACGTAAAATAACTTCAAACTTTACTATAACCAGTCAGATTGGACATGAATATTACACATGATAACTGTTGAAGTGTTAACTTCAAATAAATCCCTGTTTAATTATTATGACGTATGAATAGAACAACTACTCTATTGTTTAAATTATTATTATGCACTAGCCGATCTTGGACGCTTTCCACTGTCATTCGAGAAGGTGAAAAAGAAAATTAGCAAATTAAAATTATTTAATTTCCAGAGTCTTTTTAAATTGTATCTAATATACAAAAATGTTAAATGCCGCCCTAGATGTGGGTTGGGCCCATAGGCGCAGTTTTAGTTTCTAACTTGGAGGGGCTCAACACATTTAAACATATTTATATCAGGCACGTTTAGGCCCTATTCAAATAAAAATATGGCGATATCATATTTCTCACCTACTTTCCTACATTTAATATATTATAATGCATCTATTAATAAACCTAAAAATATTCGTATGAAAAAAATAACAACATTAAGGTAAATAAATGTAATATATATATATTTATTAAGTATATTATTATAATTCGGTTAGAAATTGCAAATTTTTCCAATATTTTTTCGTTGGACAATTAATTTGAAAAATCTCGTTCCCATATAAATCAATGACAAATTTGTAAATTCATCTTGATTCGTAGATGTTCGAAGTCAATTTTTAAGATTTCTCATTACTTAGAATGATCTCTCACATGTTGCAGAGCTAATTGGAATTTTTAAAGATGATGATAACAGTTTCTATAAATTAGGATAAAGCTCTGCATCTTGCACCTTGCACGGACTTGTTTAATGTTTCCAGATTTAATCGTTGGAAACAATTTTTTTCAAACAACATTTACTGTATTATGTAGATTAGATAATTAATGAAGGATTTAATACTTCAATTAAAATATGAATTTTTGAAGTGGTTAAGCCCCTCCAAGCCCCCCCCCCCAAATTGCGCCTATGGTTGGGCCCAGGCCCGGGCCACGGTGGCACGCGGGTTGTGTTTGTTCTTTGTGTAGTCTATAGAATCAAACAGAGTGCAACAGGAACGCATACCGTGATCGTGACGGTCGTCGAACGAGCACCGAACAGTTACTGCCACCGTCGCCGCCGCCGCCGCCGCCGTTGAAACCGAAGAAAAGTGCCGACTAGTGCATGAGACTCTGGTACTCCGAACCCACATTTTTCGTATAAGGTTTTTACTGCCGCGATCAACGCGATTCAACCGAAGACCAACTTGATATTACCAATGTACCAGTTACTGCCATCGTCGCCGTCGCCGCCGCCACCGCCGTCGAAACCGAAAAAAAGCGCCGACTAGTGCATGATATCCTGGTACTCCGACCCCACATTTTTTGAATAAGGTTTTTACTGCCGCGATCAACGCGATTCAACCGAAGACCAACTTGATATTACCAATATACCAATATAATTATGACGACTTCGTAGGGAATCTCGTTTTCCTGGCGCGATCGTAATAAGCGTAAATTGGATAAAAAAAATTGGTGAAAACAGCGAGTGAGGTTTATTTACTACCTATTCAGTTCTTACATTAATTGATGTTCTAATAATATAGCAAGGACGTTGTAGGAACGATGCAGGGACGATGTAAAATAACGACGGAGGTAAATTACCAAACGAACGTAATAGGATCATATACGGAGATCGCGATGCCTAAGCCCTACAGCCGCCGTCGCAAGCACTAGTAACCGATGACGCGAAAAAAGTAGCGACTAGCAAGTGAGACCCTGGTACATGGTCTCCGCAAGTGAACCCGTTTCGTTCAAAAGACAGATCTTCCCCGCTGGAAGAGAGACTACAACACATGCCGCCGTCCGGCACACAGTGTTACCAATGCTACAGTCGCACACACAGTGCCACCAGCCGTCGTCGCTGCGAAAATCGTAGAACAGTAACGAATTGTACGTGTGACCCTCGTTCATACCCATTGTTGGTGAACCCGACATACAGAAAAATGTGTATCTTGATTTTTTTGTTTTTTTAGACTTGCGTTGTGTGACAATCGGCAAAAAAGAATTACCTTTTTTCTATATTATAATTTCCAAGTCCTTACAAAAAATATTTATGAAATTATATACGCATGAGCCACTATATAAACTGTTTTGTTTTACATTTCTAAAATGTTTTACTAACAACAAAAACAAAATTGTATAAATAACAATTTTAAGATATAGGACAGACATCCATCCAATTATGTAGCATGAAACAGCATTCATATTGTACCTATACAGTAACCTACGAATTAAAAGGTTACTGAGTCTTAACTCATACATTAGTTTAAATAATTATTAAAAATAAAAATAAAAACTTGCTGCAAAATATTAATACATCTAGGTATAGGGTGATTTTTTTTATCGTAATTGATCATTATTTCAAAAACTGTTAACGCTTTTGAAAATGTGTTATTTTTAATAATTACTGTAAAAAATAAAAATAATATCATATTTCATTTTTTACCATCTCAATCGTTATATTTTGTAAGTGTATATTTAAAAAATGTGAGACTAGGTGAAATCAACAAGCATGAACAATATCCGACGAAATCAATTTGCATATGTATATGATAAACGGTATGCCGAAATAATGAATACAGCCGCCGGAGTAGATACTAAATCTGCGAAACCTATACATATATATTATATATATGGTGAATATAATACCTAAGCATCACTTGTAAAGACCCTTGCTCCAGGGCTGCTGTCTACGATCAGTCCAACGAGACCTTGAAACGGTACTATTGTGCTATTGTGTACATTTGTCATTGTGAGTGTAAGTAAGGTGTGGCGTGCTTCGTTTTATACCTCCCATTATTTAAAAGTAAAAAGAGTGGGTAGTGCGGTTCACCTTCTTCGTGGTAACCGTGCATTTCATTTTCCAGTTCACATTTTGTCTCGGTCCCTAGGCAGACGTTTTGCTCTCCCGTTGTTGACTTCTCTCGCGTGTGCGTCGCAAATCGTTTTGATTTTACTGTCGGTCTAAATTCATTTTTTCGACGTATAGTTCGCATTTAATCGTCCGACCTACAACGCTATGGCGTCTATGGCATGTATATTTATATTACTTGCCATCACTTCCCTCAAGGTGGTTGCCTTCAGAGATGAAAAAGGAAATAAAATAACAGATATGACAGTACAAAAACATGTTGAATGTGAGTATAAATAAATATACCTATACAATTTTCATGGTTTTGAATTCTAAACAGAGAGGTTGAATATATTAATTTTACAATAATGTATGTGTTTTTTGTGTCTGTTGTCACTTTTTGTGGTGTTAAAAATACTTCGATTTTCTACTTCAGCATCTTTTCTGGTAGAATAGAATTGCATACTGTGTAGTAGAGCTGAGGTTGCAGTAGATCCAGAAGATAATTTGGTTGAGGCAGTATTGGGTTTTGGAATAATTTAAAAGATAAAATACACAAGGTGGATAGGTAGGCAATAATAGGTACAGTAAGTCGGTGTAAGGGGACGAATAGGTGGTTATTAGTTTATTACACTCAAATGGCGATCAATGTTTACGCCTTACAATGAAAGTAGGCAACTTTACTGACATAAATGAATAATTCTATTAGTAGGGTCTAGAGCTTATCGCGTCATATATATATATATTTGTTTACATAACTATACAAATTACTAAAAGTGGTAGTTAATTTAACATACTTCCTGAAGTCCGATAGTAATTTCGAAAAAATGATTGAAAATAACATAATCCGCTACTAAAATAAGCTCTTTAGGAATTGCTTTTTTTGTTATTTAAAATCATAAGTGCCCAAATTAAATACAATGTTTTTGGAACTAATTCATGGGATTTTTGAAAACAGTATCTTAATTTTAAGGCTATTTAAAATTGAAAGTTGAAAATTTACATCTTAAAAATAATAGATATTTTATCAAAGAATTTATACATAAACCTATAAAAAATTTAAAACGTATAAAAACCATGTGCTTCGATCCCCTTAATTTTAGATTCTTAGTGGAGCGGTGAATGTATTGATTTTTTGATATTTTCACAACTATATAAGATATTATATAATAATAGATATATATATACTATATAAGCTGTTTACTGACATTTTCAGTTTTCATTTTTTTCTATAAATGTCAACACAATTTTATTTGTTGAGTAAAAAAGCTTGAACATTTATTTTAAGGTTCATGATATATTGTTACAACAGCAGTTGAAAAGTATTAAAAATACATATTATGTAAGATATTGACAACATTCATCAAAATACATCCATAACAGAGACTCCTCTAGACACCTACAACTGTACCTCTGTAGAGAAGAGCTTCATCCATTTTTCAATTTTATTCGTAGGTATTTACCGATTGACATAACCAAATAAATAAATATAATAATATGCAATTTTAATTTTTTATTATTGACTGTACATGAAATGATCGTAACGAGCGTAATTTGGATGATAAAAAAGTTGAAAAAACGACGCTTCATGGTTTGTTTTTTACTCGGTTGTTGTTTTGTTTTTTTATTCGATGTCGTATGAAGTTTGTGTTTTACGCAGTTGGTTCATCCGATATTGTATGAACGTAGCAAGGACGTTGTAGGAACGGTACAGGGACGATGTAAAATAACGTCGGAGGTAAATTACTAAACGAATGTAATAGGATCGTATACGGTGATAGCGATGCCCGCTACTGCCGCCGTCGCAATAACTGGCATCCGACGCCGCCGCCTGAAAAATCGAAGAACAGTAACGACTAGCACGTGCGATCCTGGTACTGGTATCCAGTAAATGTGAATCCGCGACAAGCATTACAAAAAATCGAAATAGTAATAATGTCGGAGATCAAACGAATGTGTGTTTGTGACTCCGCCTACGAACTACGATGCGATGTCACACGAGTAACGTTCGAATACCCTTTTGGCGGCATATTTGAAAAACAAATAATTTCAGTACCCACATTCGAAGTTCGCACGCAGTTGGTGAACGTTACCTAAAATATCAGGTTTTAATAATACGGCGGCTGACGGAGGCGGAGCCACCAACCACACATTCGTTTGTCCCCGACATTGGCAATAGGCTGACTCCTAGTCAGGCAAAGAATCGTTTTTCGAATTAAATTATTTATTATTTTATTCAAATACATCCATTACAACTTGACAGCAGAGCTGTACCCACTTGTCCACTGGTCTTTTATCAAATTTATATTTGAATATTTTTACCTCTTTATGCTATTTTTTTGTTGTATTTTTACCCGATTACAAATATAATGAGTATAAAAATACATGATAATATATTTTGTAGATTTTAATATATAACAATTATTACATAATGTAAGTTTATAATATATAAATAAAAAAATCATTACTTATATTACAATATACTAATTCTATTATATTATTTCAAAGGATTTTTCGAAAAAATCGATTTTTGTTTTTGGCGTAACTCTAAAAAAAATATGACCATAGATACATTACATTTCCACTAAATGTTTGTGTTAGCATTTTCTTTACACCATACAATTTTTAAAATATTTTGACTTGTGTTGAACTCTTTATAAGCATATAACATATTTTCGATTATTATTTTTTTTTTTAAACTTATTTCGATAAACAATTTTCGCTTTGTCATAAAACTTGAAAATGTAATATAGGGTTCCTCGTAAGTTGTTGTTAGTGGAAGTTAAAAAAAAATTTATGATTTTCAATTTTCAATTTTTTTAGTTTTTATTTTTATAAATTTCAATAAAAAATTTTATTTGTTGGGTTAAAAAACACGTATTTGTTTTATTATCATATAAAGTACAAATTTTTACTAAATATTGAGATTAATTATTGAATATTGAAAAATTATTTTGTAGATAAAAATGTATTAAATGTTCAACTTTTATAGCTAAGTATTGAACATTTAAAACAATGGTCCACGTAAGTATTTAATTCTATAAAAAAAAAAATCGAAAAATTAACATGAACACAGGCTTTTTATGGTTATTTTGAGTTAAAATTTAGATGAAATTACCCATTAACACAAAGAATAACGATTTGAGTCATTTCGTTGCAATTTGGTTCTAAAACAGCCCAATTTTACATACGTGTATATAATAATTTTCTAGCATCATTGATAATTTTAGAACAATATTATGGATAATATTAACTCAACTTACCAACTACCTTATTAATAATAAGTTATACAAATTTTAAATTTTCTAGACTGACATACCGTCTCCGCTTAGAATCGTTTTTTTGTATACAATGATATTATATTATATTTAATAACATCCATCAGGTAACCTTCTAGGCACTTAATGTACAGTAGAGTTAAATTAACTTAGTATCTTTTTTGAGCTTCCAATTTTAGAAATAAATTAATTCGAAAGAACATCATTTGCTTGATAACACAGCTAGTCACAATATCTTACTAGATACCAAAGCTATACTTTTAGTCGTGTAACGACGATGAATTCAATCACCCGAATAACGTATTAAAAAAAAATTATGAATTAATCGAACTTAAAAGTAAAATTCTAAATACGTAATATTATATACTAGGAAGTTTCTAATGTTAGGACATTTTGTTGTACCCTCATCCTTTTTGAAAATATCGATTAATAATAGGTAGGTATGTTTTAGAGACTTGCAGCGTGCGCAAGGGCGTGTAAGTCCGGCGGCGATTCATCACTGCCGAAATATCTACAGAGTTTTATAATTTAAAAAACACACAATACGTGAGGACATTAAACTGAAATAATTGTATAGACAATTAATAAGTATAAAACGCTTGTAATGTAATGTGTTATATTTTGCCTTGTCTTATGTGTGTTGCAGATTTAGAAAGAATCAATGGCGTGTACTGTCCTCCACTTGGCCTAACGGATAGGTACAATGTTACGGTAGTTGATGATGAGTGGTCGCGGATAAGCGGATGCGCCTATATTCAGCGTCACCCTCCCGTAAGCCCTTCACAACTGTTTCATTTGTGGCTGCGCCGTTCCAAAAACGGCAACACTGGAAATTGTTTGGACCTGACAAGTACGAAATAATCAATAATTATTGCTATAACAGTATGCTATGCACATTGTGGGGATCATATACATTGTGGGGATCATATACATTGTGGGGATTAAATACATCCATAGTCTACATGTATTGAATAATATAACAAATTATACCCAAAATTACATTTCTAATATCACCGCTAGACTCAAAGCTGGATATTAAAAAGTTAAAAAGTAGAAGTTAAGTTACTCAATTTTAATTAAGTTGTATAAAGAGATAAATATATTTTTTAGAAATAACTTCTGCGTACAGTAGCTCATGAATTAATTAATTAAATTGTCAAGTTAAGTTAAATTTGTTTCCTTATTTAAGCCTTATGCCCCGTGGATCTAATAAGCATATGTTTTTGTAATAATTGAAAGTATAAGATATTATTTAGGCACCTACTAAATTGTACTGTTTTGTACTGTTTCTGGACTCTAAGATAGTGATACAAATAAAGTATGCAAATACAAATGTATACAAAATAAGTGAAATGAGTAAATAAGGTTTAGGTTTATTTTTATCTAATAAACTATACGTAATAAGTAATAAATATCTTATAAATAACATTTTCCGGTCACAGCGTTTGTTATTGAACTCCTCCGAAAAGGCTTGACTGATTTTCATGAAATTGTTTGTGTATATTCGGTAGGCCTAAAAATAGGTCGTACAGTATTTTTTACTCACTTACCACCACCTACCAGTTTTAATCTTGATTTTAATATTTTTTTTAAAATTTTTGTTTAAAAATGGTTGTCATTGGTTATAGGAGGAATATAAACATATTTAGAAGAAATTGGTATTTTTTTTTGTTTAATGGTTGCAAATGGTTAATCGCCAATCTGGCAGATCAGGTACAAGCAAGCATCAAATTGAACTTTCACACTTTGCCTACTAAGGTGGCTGAGTTGCACTTTAGCCGCTCATCGGCTTGTCCGCAATCATAATAAAAATAAATAAATAAAAATAAAACGTATTATTTATAGAGAGTAAGGAATAAGGATCAAGCGGCTTTCGCAATCCACCACAAGTGGATTGCCTATCTGATAATGTACTGTTCGCATTATCACAAGCGAGCCTCATATAGAGTTGGAATTTTTAACGAAGTGAACGAGTTCTGTAGCTAGTAACTTAAAATAATAGTGTAATAATTATTGTATAATCACAGAATATCACATATTATATAGATTGTGGATATTAAACATAAGGATGGTGGCATGGTGCTACACGCTGTGATATTCGCTATCATTGAAAACCTACAGCGTAAAGGTCCCCCACACTGCCGCGGTGGCGGTGGCGGTAAAATGAGTCCGGACACAATTCACCGCCACCGCTGCAGTGTGTGGAGACCTTAACTTGTAACAAGTTAAAAAAAGAAAATTTACTTTCGAACTTTAAACTTTAAACATTTTTTAAAATTAACTTAAACAGTTTTGCCTCTAGTTGTATAAATAACAGCGTCCGTAATGTAAGTTTCAAAATTTACGACTATGTGCACTACAAAAAACACAAATCATAATAAATGTATTGTGCATTTGTATGTAAATTTGTATGTGTGTTATTGGTAAACGTATAACATAGTCCGAAATAGGATACATTATAGAGAAAAAAATCCAATTAAAATTGAGCAGCTGTAGATTTATACATGCTGTGCAACTGAATTAGTTTCATAACCGTTACTTAAAATTATTATTTTTTGGTACAAACTTAAACCGAGTCTAAGCAGTAAACATTTAAGCAACACTTAAAACAAATTAAAAATTAAAAAGCTTAAAACGCATATAAATAAGTATCTTATAGTTAGTATAAATATTTTAAAAATTTAATTTTGTATAGAAAATGATAATTTAAGTAGGAATCATTCTATTGTGGAATGTTTATATTTTTATAATTCATATTTGATTAGGTACACATTATTTCTACAAAATTATAATAACCTTGTTAAGAGGACGTCGTAACCGCATGTGTTGTCTCCGACATGGCAATTTTTCGTACCTACACGAGTTTCAACATAGTGTGCTGTTATGTTTGATATTATAGTGAATTGACCTATACACAATTTAAAGGTATGATTATTATCTGGGGCTAGTATTTATTGATATTATTATTTTTTTTTTAATTATGATCTTTTTGAAACTGTACATTTTCAATTCACTCTAATATTAAAACTCACAGCTAGTACACTATTAAAGCTATTGCAACTAGTGAACGAACATTTGGTGTGTCTTACGTATGAAAAGACGGAGACAACACACGGGTACGACGTCCTCATAAGTTTTTAACTATATTAAAATAATACTGTCGTTTGTCAGATATGGATCACTTCATGTTCGAGTGCTTATCAAAAAACCGCCTGAAAGTTGAAGAAGAGGTGGTTGGCAAGGGCTGGCAGTATGCATCGTTATACCAACATTCACTATTCGAACATTACACACGAGCCGAACAAAATGAATCCAGACTAGGCTATAGATGTGCCGTGAGTATTTTATATGTTCACGTATTGTTGTTTAATTTTTTGCATTGTTGTTGTAGACAATAAATTGTTCATACAACAACCTATCATTTGATTAATAAACTGGTGGAGAGAGTGACGAGAGTGATTTACGATCATATAACACACAACATTACCTGTTTTTCGTTTTTACGAGAGCAGTAATTGATGATATTATAATACTAATATTAGTGCACTCATCATAAAATATTTTGTACTTATTATTAGAGAATTGAAAATATTCACTGTAGAAATTAAAAACGATGAGTAGGTCTAACAGACTTAAAATTATAAGGTCGTAGACTTACTAACCACTATATCAAACGATAGCTCTGATGGCTACCTCTTCACACCATACCGCCACAATTTCGTGTAGTAAAATTAATAATAAGGCTCTCGGATTCTATACAAGTACAAATTATCCATACTCTATGACGTATTGGTTTGATTTATATTATTATAATATAGTTTTTGTTATAATAAATAAATATAGTAAATTAAGCTGTGTCTAACATGACGTCCAATGATTAATACACACAAGCTGAGATGGTAAACTACGGAAAAATTAACATTTTTCTAAAAGTTGATATGTAAAGTGCGGCAAAAAAAAATGTAACATTATACCATCTGCGACAAAACCGATATAACACATTATACAAACTGCGGCAATTTATTTTATGTACCTTCTATATATGTTATATATACTATAATATAGGTATTAGGTACCTATTACTTATATAAAAAACGGTAACATATAACTATTTAAGTTTATCGTTTAATTTATTATAATAACTGTTATGACTTATTTTATTTTACTGGTGGCTAAACTTTATTTCGAAATCAAGTAAGAACATATTTGGATTAAGTAAAAATCCTTAATTCAAACATGCATCACGTAACTTAATAAATACATATGTTTATAAGTCGATCTGGATTTATGTTTATTGGGAAGCAATGCATACAGGTTAGGTATCAGTGACGTATACATACCGTTTTAAAAGCCATACAGTACAAAAACTGGTAAAAAAAAATTGGTACAGTGTAATTAATTCAACGATATACGTAGGTGTATAGTTACACATAGGTATTAGGTATATATGATATTACATATTATATACTATATAAATAATAATAAAAGTTTGTATAATGTGTCTTATCAGTTTTGTCGCAGGTTGTATAATGTTAAATTTTTTTCTGCCTCAGTTTACATATCGACTTTTAGAAAAAGGTTCATTTTGCCACAGTTTACATACAGCCAAGCTAATATACCCACACATGTTTAAAAAACAACAATTTTTAAATGTGTATAGTTTAAATTAATACCTATATCGTTGATTGATATTTATATAATATAAATATACAATTGTTAAACTTTAACCTTACTGCGGATGCTCCGTGTAAAATCAACGAAATAGATATGGATGGGAATGGGTTTCAGTTTTTGCATTTACCTACTTACTTAGCTTAATATTTGCTTTATGTCAATCGGTCTCTATTACCGTTCTGCACACAGTTGTACAATGCGATCCCCGACACCCCGGATGTGATAATGATGGTCATCAGCCACAGCATGAATATGGATCAACATGCGAATTGCGCTGATCTATGGAAAAAGCTGGAGTATGGACCCAATGTCCCCGAGTGGCTACCACAATGGCCCGATGGATCGATGATTCTTATTTTGGACAAAGAAGAGATCGAAATTCCGTCAAGAAGGAAGCGGTCAGTGTCACAGGACGGCGGCTGCAGGTTAGAATCATAATATGTGACCACACGTATCATTAAACCATTAATAAAAACGTATTCAGTGGAGTTTTAAATTATTTGTTAAAAGGATGTTAGAGCACTGTTTGTTTTCTCTATCCAGCACAAGTGCAGCATAGATACAACACTAAACAGCATCAATATCTTTTTGTTATATAAATAATAATCTAAGAATTAAATTACACATTCCAAAAATTATAGAGGATAATATTTTTGTAGGTATGACACATCGGATTGTCTAATTTTTGACTCAAAACAATTTAAACATAATTTAAATTTACAATTTTTTTTTAAATTCAAATATAAAGTCAAATAATAATAAATTAAATATAAACCGATACCTATGTCAAGAAAAAATATTATCGTTTACGAATTATGGTGAAATACGAATCTGAGCAAAGCCTGTCTATCTTCCCATATTTCTAATGAT
>NW_019103501.1:0-1358 GCF_001856785.1 Myzus persicae
AAAACAATTTTTATACTATAAATTATTTTCGCCATCCATCTTGCTCGATGACAAGCTCCGGGTTTTTTAAAACCATTTTTTTCGGGAAGCTCTTCACCAAAGAAATATAAACTTAATTGCAGTAACTCTTTATAGTCATCACGTGGTTGAAACTCAGTTAATTGATCAAAAATAAATTTTACCATATCAGTTTTTATCACATTTAAGTTTTTTGATAGAAATGTACTCATTAAACCATTTTCATATCCTTCTTTATTTATGTTGGGCCAAGATTTTGAAAATTGTTTGAATAATGCAATATCTGGTCCATTTGATGGACCCATTAAACAATCAAACACTTTACCTACGACAATTTCAAAAATATGATGCCGACAGGCCAATTTTAACAATACTCGTTCTAATTTTTTTTCTAATAACACACATGCACCACTTCTAAGTCCTGTATTGCTAGCAGTTGTGTCAAAACACATAAATTGAACACGATTTGATAAGTTCCAGTCGTTTAGAAGATCATAAATTGCCTCAGCTATTATTTTTCCAGTACCTTTTAACAATTGTGGAACACCTAAAAGTTTCAAATTACCATTTCCGGAAACTAAAACGGCTTGGCGATCTACGTGTTCTGTTTTTGTCAATGTTGGTAGGATTTTTCCATCAAAGTGAATTACTAGCGAGTCAGATGGATCAAAGGCAGATTTTATATCTGCTGCAATTTTTTCTCTTTGTTGACGACGAGCTCTTCGTATTGATTCTCTATTTAAAGCAATGCTAGTTAAATCTTGCCCAACTGATTGAGCCACAGCTGCTAATACAAATGTCGCATTTCTGTTACTTATATTAGCTCTGTCCAACACTGATGTTAGGGTACTGTTAACTACATTTTTTACTCTTTTCTTTGGACATTTTGAATGTTCAGTGGACTTATCTACTTCAAATTCAATATCATCCAAGTCACTTTGCTCGTCACAAGAAGAATCGCTTATTAATTGTACTTGATATGATGATTCAATTTTTCTTTGACTTTCCTTACGTTTTCTATTATCCAATATTTCAATTTTTTGTATACGTTTTTCTTCAATTTTATCAAAATTTATATCTCTTTTTGCCATATATCCTCGATGTCCTTTTTCTCTCTGAGCTAATAAAAACAACTTGTCTTCTTTGATATTAATTAAATTTAATGCATTGTTATGTGCTATATCAAATAGATTGTCAAGTGTATTTATAAATTCATTTTCTTTTATTATTTGGCTATCTGACCGTCTTAATGAATTTTTTTTTAAGTTTATCCATTTTGTGTGTAAATCTTTAAGTTTTTTAGATACGTGATATTCTTGTTTAGTTGGTATATTAGCCCT
>NW_019103502.1:0-1355 GCF_001856785.1 Myzus persicae
TGGTAACAGATTGCCAATTGCTAGCGATTGAATTTCGAAAACTTTTCTCTCTTTGTTATGGTAATATCGTCAAACTGAAGGTTCTCCGTTGACACTGTAGTTGTAGAGCATAGCGGCAGTTAACGAGTCGGCCGCAACTCACTTCCGGTTTATTTACCATCAAGAGAAGCATTTAATTTTTATAATTCATTTGGAAATTTTCATCTCTCGAGACTCCTGTAATTGGTGAGGTGTAATATTGTCAAACAGCTGTTGTCCGGAAGTGAGCATGGCTACAGGAATATTATGTGACCAGCCAGCACCTATAACCAGCAGCGATATTTTAATACCATATATATAGCCATCTCACGTCTCCTTGTATCGATTTAGCTGAGGGACACAATAAGCTAACATTATGGTTTTTGTCTTGGCGAGATTTATTTGTTCAGGACATTTCCTGCTGGGCTTAAATTAATGGACTTCACCGGACCTTAACCATATAAGAGTGCCGTTTGGACACGGTGCGACGACTTTTGGCCGGAAAGCGATGGGCGGGGAGTGAAAGAGGACGAATAGCAACTAATTTCCCGGTTTAAATGGAACCATGTCAACTTGCCCATAACAACATAACAAAGTAATCGAACTTTGGTTCTTTATTTATTTCTATCTGAAAAAAAAATATATATAATATACAGTATCTTAACATGGTCATTAAACCTATATCGCCTGCTTCGGAAAACCGTATTTAATGATGCGCAAGTTTTTGAAAAACCTCGAAATCAATGTTTATAAAAGTACTAATATATTATTACATTTTGAAAACACACACGTATATATTTTGATCAATTAAAAGTTATTATTTTTTTTTTGTCCTCAAATTTATGTTAAAAATGTTATCAAATAAATAATGATATAATTATTATTATAAACCCCTAGTCATCTTAGATGAATATTTATTTCAAAATGTTCAATATGCTTTTTATATATTTATGATCATAAGCTACTTATAATGATGTTCTCTGTATTCTATATTTATTGTACAAAGTAATTCAATGTTCTACTTTGATATCACTTAAATACTTACCTTATATTTATGCAATACTATACTTTAAGTACATAACCGTAAAAAAATGGCAGTTCCAAGATTTAAAAAAAAAAGGAATATTTATTCAAACAAATATATAATACAATGTTTCAAACAGTACCTATATTATTAAATGTATAAAAAAAAATAAAAAAAAGCTTAAATAGCTTTCTTTTTTCTTAAATACCAAACCAAATCATATTTAATAGTCAAGAATAAAAACCGTAAACGTTATAATATAATATAATATAATAAATACCCAGGTATGAATATCAAACAATAGTTTTTAACT
>NW_019103503.1:0-1354 GCF_001856785.1 Myzus persicae
CTTTCTTAGTATTTCCTAGTTCAGGACATTCAAAAGTTTCAAAAGATCTAAAATGAATAAACAAACTTTTTTCTTTTTCTAAAAGTTTCAATGATTATAACCTTTCGTCGTCGTCAAAAATATTAAGTAGAACCTTCCAGACTATTTCATTTAAAATAAATTTACCTGTAGCAGGAACAACTGCACCAGTTTTTTTTAGCTTAACGCATTTAAATCGGTTTGACTTCGAGTTAATATTAATTCCAATCTAGAATTAACTAATATTTTTTTAAGTCTTCAAACAAACCTAACCAATATTTCAATTGAAAGCAAGCGCTATTTTCACCTTTTCGTTTGCTGATTGTTATGCATTTTTAAAATTCAATCCAGAATTTTCATTAAAATTATAGTTGTTAGGTGTACCGGATAAGTAACCTTTCGACAAACTAGTGATTCCAAGAACACGTGTAATATCTACAGACTATCCCATTGATTTCTATCCGTATTCGTTCGAAGAGGTAAGAGGAGTAGCCATTAATAGATAGTTTCACTTTGTCAGCTTCCAATATTATTCATCAAATGAAAATAAAGCTCTCGTGTAGATACAGATAAACATCTGTTTGTTGGATTGATATACGTATCTCGTCATTATTATTAAACGATGTTATATACGATGTATATGAATGATATTCAATGTTCGTAATTCTAGAATCCGTTTCATACCTTTAACTTATTTATAAAATATTACTCTCGAGAATTCTGCTGTAACTGATTACCCAAAGCTTTTAGAATTTTTTATTTTTCCCTGTCATTTTTTTAAACTTTATTTGATGTTGCTGGTAGCACTTTAGTCTTATGACTAGTTGAACTGATCTGAAGTAATGGGTTTATATTGAATTTTAATACCATCTGAAGACCCGTAACGTTTAATATGAAGAACAACTGTCAATGCCTCATTCAAGTTATCAGTCGGATTATTGTTTTGAAAAGTTATGGAATTAATATCGGTTTTGTTTAGTTTATTATTTGTAAGGTTTAGCGGGGATAGAATAACCTTTGTTCCAGTTCTCCCACTTGGGAAAAACTCGTATGTTGAATGACTTTGAAGTTGATTGCTGAATGATCCATGTGCTATATTAAACATTACTTTTATTGAATTAATTGTGTTTAAATTAATAGCTTTTTCTGATCGAATAGCATCGTACATTGGTCCATAGGTTTGTTTCTTTTAAACCCGAAAACAGATGCTATACTATTTGGAATATCGAACTATAATATTCCATTAAATTGTATCTAAAATCTACAGGATCAATACATACACTGAATGATATTTGTGTACTATATTCATTATTAAAATGGAATAATTCTTTTGACA
>NW_019103504.1:0-1352 GCF_001856785.1 Myzus persicae
TTTGTGTATAATCTTTCATTTAGTTAGTGTTTACCACGATTGGTGATCTGTTGTACTCTTACGTTTTATTATTTTGAAATTTATTTTCATACAGTTATTAAATTGTGAAGAGATAAACAACGAATTTAAAAAAAAGGTTGGTGAAAATTTATTTTAACTGAAAAAAATTAAAATATAAAATGTATTATTACTGTTTTAAAAAAAATTAAGTGTAGAAAAAATAATAAAAAAATAATTCGTCAATCATATTTTTTATAAATAAAGTTATAGTTACATATTAATATATTATATACATTTAAAAATGTTTTCCTAAGTATTTATGGCCAGTTACTTTTCATTAGCGATTAGCATCAGTATCAAGAAGAATGGACTTTATTTTATAGATAACTAATTTATTGATTTTTATTTTATTTTTGACTAAACAAATTTACATGAAATATTAAATTTTTTTTTATTAATACAGTATATATTTACATTTATTTGAATTATATTGTTCTAAATATTGAAGTTTAACTTTAAAACTTTAAGGTTAAACTAAACCATCCCCAAAAAGAAATCCTGGGCACGCCCCTGCCTACCCTACCTAACCTATTTCATAAAAACTAAAAAAAATAAGTAACGATACATTATTGTTTGATATTGCACAGTAAATACTAAGTATAAATCATAAATGCAAATTGAGTTACTTTGGTATAAATATTGTTTTCAATAAAAATAAAAATGTAATCTTTAAAAGAAATATCCTCTTAGTGAAATAGGCCACTATTGCGCTGATGTACGCCTAGATTATTTTACTATATAGATACTTGGAAGTGCTTCTATAATATTTTCATTCAATTCACTAGATAAACTTTGACAAAAAATTCCAGGATTACCAATATTTTCATCTTATATAGAGTGATTGTTTTTTTTTTTTATTCAAACTAAAAATATTAAACATTTTGAAATGTGTAATAGTTAACACACTCTACAGTTCACATTAATATAAGAAAACAAAATATTTTATTAAAATCGTACAAATGGGTTTAGATAATGACAACGATTAGGCTGCGTAATGCGTGTACACTATTATATTTAGGGGGTGTTAAATTAAAGGTGGGGGGTTCTAAAGCACCCACAATCACCCCCTTAGTTGCACCTATGCCTATCCACCCATGATAATAATATAGAGTGTATATATAATATAATATATACTTATACATGTATATATAGGGTTGCCATTTATACAAAAATACAAGTCGGGACACTATAATACCCCCCCCCCCCCACAACACATTCTTTGGAATTTTTAATAATACCTTTTTTAGTCCAACGTTATTTAATATTTTTATTATATTATAATTTATAATAAA
>NW_019103505.1:0-1352 GCF_001856785.1 Myzus persicae
TATCTGGAGGTGTTAAAATACGGTTAGGTTTTTTTTATAGAACACCGTATTATATAAACTGTTATAACTAGCCAACTAGGTATTAGGCATTGTATAGTTATGCCTAGGGCTCGGATTTATATGCCCTGAAAATATCAAAAACATGCCCTTTCAAAAAATGCATCTATGACCTAAAAACTCTAAAAAATGCCCTAAAAATATAAAAAAATTACGTTTCAAAAAATGCATTATTTATTAAATAAATTCAAATTTAATTATTATTAAAAAATGAGGAACAAATAAAATTATAATAAAAATTATAAATTATAAACTATATTAAAATGTACAAAAAAAAATTAAAAATTAAAATTAAATTATATTTGCATAGTTTAGTTGTGTGCAATAATATCGGCTAATTGGATGGTGTGGCATAGAGATTGTAAAAACCGGAAAACCGGATGTTAAATTGGTTGAAATAGTTCAAAATGAAAATAATTTTTATTACTATACTACTATGTAGTATTTATATTTCAGTGAGGTTAATTTTTTTAGTCATAATACGACAAATAGCTCAACAATGTCCTAAAAAATTAAAAAATGCATTAAAACGGTCAAAAAATGCCCTAAAAATGATGAAATACGCTAAAAATGCAAAAAAAGCGAAAAAAAATGGCCCAAAAAATTATTGTGGTTAGATTGCGAAGTACTTGAAACATATTTATAGTTTGGAAAGCATCGCGTAAGATATCCCCCAAAAAAAAATGCAAATGCATTGAAATCCGAGCCCTAGTTATGACCAATTTTGAAATGGCTGAATACTTTCAGAAAACATTTTAAAAATGGCAATAACACAATGATTATTTTAGGGTAAACTAATATTTAATACTGATACCAATGCTGACATAGGTAGGTACCTTTTTTTTTACCGTTTAACCGACAGCAGAGGAGGCTTTGTGTGAACAATACTACTCCTCCCTGATATAGGTACCTAGGGACTAGAAACAATTTAAATTTTTGATAATAGCAATATTCATAGAATATGTCATACCATATACGTGTATAATACCTCGTATAATCTAATTTTATCCCACTGTATAGTGCAATCTCACGACCTTCAGTAAAGTTAATTTATTAATTATTAATTAATGCAAAATTAACGAATATAAGACATCGTGATGCATATTGTCCATTGCATTGTTGCTCTCGACTGAGTGCATATTTTGGTCTTTCGAAAAACACAATATTATGCATTTCAAGGGTACGAATACATAATTACATATTCTATTTCAATCACTATTTTAAATAAGACAATTTCAGTCTTGGGTAAGTAACATATGTTTATTGTATTTGTGTGTACTTAGACATTTTTCCCG
>NW_019103506.1:0-1341 GCF_001856785.1 Myzus persicae
AAGTACTAATCAACAATGAGTTAAATATAATATTCGGGACCATTTGATACCATTTAATTCAATTATTATTTTAATTGATTCTACCTGCATACTTTTAATCAGTCTTTGGTGTTTTATATTTAATTCTATAGGTATGGCTATGTTATTTTTTAAACTCTGATTTTGAAGATAACATAAATACCCAAAAATAGTGTAAGTCACTTTTTTTTCCTTCGTTCATAAGAGAGATAACTTTGGCTAGCTGCTTTTTTATTAATTCTTTTTGCGAATCACTATAAGAACAAGTAGTACTTAAACCCAAAATAAGCTTTGCTTGACTTGTTATGTCCTCATTATTGACAGGTATGGCTTTAAATTGAATAAATGTTTGGGCCATTTCAATTGCATTTTCTTGTTCGGCAAGATTTGTTTCCACATTGTTTTCTTTGTCATCGAAAGAATTGAAAATTAATCTCGCACAAGCATGAATATGTTTGCAAATATTCAGTTTTATTAAATTATCCATACAAGAACAATGAAAAGTATGTACACAAATATTACACTTAATACACTTCAAACATGATGGATGATTGCATGTTTCACCGACCTTAACAATATGGTGTTGTAAGGAAGGGTTCGATTGTGATTGTATTAAATATTCTTCTTCATTTTTTAAAATTTGAATTTGGTCTAATTTGAAGGCCATGCTTACTGTATGACTCTGACGGATTTTTTGCACTTTTTCACAAGGGACATTTTTAGATAGTTTTATCAAGCGTTGAAAAATACTGTCTCTGGTAAATTTCATAACGGCATTAATAGTTTTGTCCAGACGCTTAACTTTCTTGCCTTCTAAATAAATGTGCTTAAGTGTTTTATGGAAGGACTCTAAATACATATTTGTGTTAATACCAAGGCGTAAACGGTAACAATAAGCCCAACTCTCGGGTCGATTTGAATAATGTCGTTTAAAGTATTCCCCAAACAATTTAGTATCATTATCATTTAATAAATCCTCTAGAACTTGTACATGATAAGCTTGAAAATCCTCCACAGATGTTTGTTGCAATAATACTCGTAGAGTTTTATATACAATTTCCTTTTTTTCTGTGACTCCACTTATCTTGTTCAAATTTTGACGCCAATTTCTATCGATATGCCACGTACACAAAAGTTTATGTGTAACAGCACCCATAACACTAGACCAAGCATTATAAAATGCAGGAGCATCATCTGACATGAAAACTTTTGATTGAATCTGACCCACCTTAGACTTAACAACATTAAAAAATTGTCTAAAAATAAGTTCATCTGATCGGTTTGAGAAGCAAAATGCAACAGGACATCCTGACCCAAATTCAT
>NW_019103507.1:0-1348 GCF_001856785.1 Myzus persicae
CTTTTTTACAAACTTTTCCAAGAACTGACCGACGGCGGGCGAAGGTCACAGCTGCCAAACAACACGCATACTTAATATCAGAACTTCAAATTGAATCTCTACAAACGAGGCAAACATAACGGAGCAAGAAAATCAGAATAAAAATTTAACCACCGGAGACGGGTAGGCGTAGGGAGTGATTATACGTCTACACGTCTTGTTATAATTGGCTGCATACTAGTTGCGGTCACGACGATTTTTGAGGTAAGTAGATATTATTACAGTTGTGGTCACGCCAATTGAAGGCATTATCATGGTAATGTCTGAGTTGCGGTCTCGGCGTTAAAATGCCCGAATTCCAGGCAAAATTAATATTATGTTCAATATATACCATGTTCTACCACTCTCGCCCTATTATTTTTACTTTTCTCGAAGCCTTAAAATTTAAATGAAATCAAAACTAGTAACTATAGGTATTTGAAAATAAACTGTTCAAAAACTCGTGCTAATAAGATTTCGAGGGCGAAAGAAGATTTTCTAGACCAACGCATTCGCTTTTATGAAGAGGGTAAAATTAATCGACTTGGATATCTGAAGTTGATTTCTTTCAAATTTGTACCTACAAAATGTTAAGTTTTAAACAGTATTATACAACATTCAATTGCATGATAAAATATTATCTGACACAAGTCTAACCACTTAATCTAAACATAAACCAAGTACCTATCAACATTTTTAACCATACCTACGACCTACCCTATAAATAAGAGTATAGGACCTACACTGTAGGCGCCCAAGTTATCTTTTCGATATAAATGGGAAGGAAAATGTTGATTGGTATCAACTTTAGCAAATACGATAGCGTAGCATAATAATTATAATATTATGAATATGAAACTTTTTGTTGATCAGTAAGTAACCTTTTTAGGGGTGCTGAAATTAGTATGTACCTATCCTTTTTAGGGGTGACCGCAACTAGAAACACCATTTTAATTACCCATATAGGTTAGTTGGATAACCCTACAACTTACGTTCACACCATAGACCAAGAGTCAAGCATCTAATATAGCCTGCCTTAATGGACAAAATGTGGGTTCTGACGATTTATAGAGAACTGTGGTGAGGTACTAAAGTATATAAGATAAACTAGTTTACCGCCAAATTAAAGTTCATGATGTCAAGTTTTACTCTATCCAGTAATCATGGACAAGTGGCCTGTCAATCAGCACGTTTTTTGCGTTACATTTATTGAGGGTAATGGAGATATTACCTGACCTCCATATTCTCCCGATTTGACTCCGCCCGATTTCTTTTTTTGGGGTTATATTTTGAAATCTAAAGTATTCACTAATAATCCGCATACACTATT
>NW_019103508.1:0-111431 GCF_001856785.1 Myzus persicae
AAATGCTATAATAAATCTTTGGGGTTCGTACAAAGAAAAAAAAATAACTTAACGTGACTATAAAATAAATTAACGCGTTAAGTTAGAAGTTACTTTAAAAATAAAGTAATTCGTTAAGATAGAAGTTACTTCTTAAAAAAAAAGTAACTCGTTAAGTAACTTAGTTAAAAGTAACTTAACTTTTTAACTTAACTTTAACTTTTTAACTCGTTAATGCCCAGCCTTGTCATTTACTAGACACACATAAAGACGAGCCACGAGCAGTGACCTCAAGGAACGAAATAATTGCTTACACAAAACTCTTTTGTTTGAACACGTTTGTAGGGGTCTCAATTAATTAATACTATTTGTAATTATAGAAAGCTTAGACTATTAATGTTTTATTATCATCAATACAACCAATAACCTTGAATGGAAATTCAAAAAAACACTAGTTTTGACTTGGAACGAGAGTATTTTTGATTTTAGAGAGTTCGAGATTTTTTCGAGGCCACTTTTCGTATTTGTATAAGATACTTTTACAAGCATTAAATCAAAAAAAGGAGTTTTGAGTGATGACGACAATTTATTTTTCGGGGTATATTTACTATTTAGAAGTACAATCTGAGATTATTTGTATAAAATTAATTGAGTTATATTACATATAACCTATAAAGCCTACTTCATTATTGGACTACAGCAATGGCACGGGCATTACATCTTATGTTTATGTATTATGAACTATAAATTAAAATAAATTGGTGGCAAAAACAAATAATTTCAGGGAAAACAGATTTATGTTAAACAGTCACGTATGTGATGATATGAATTAATGTATAGTCCTATTATAATAGATAGGTACCTATGTTGATTGTTGGCTCATTCTGTGGGAAGGTGGACGTGCAATCCATTCTTTACTATCCATTATTTGTGATCTAAAAGATCACAACAATAATAGATAAATCCAATGATAATAATATTTTATCCATCGTAAATGCACTCTTCATGACGTTTAAGAGGCTTTTGATTTCTCTCGTACTGACACCAGTCCATTCTCTAAGTCTGTACGGAAAACCCGGAAACCCCTTGTGACAGCACTTACCTGTTAATTATTATTTTGATAATAATATAACGTAAGTACAATAAGACGTTTATCTATATACTCGATGCCCTGTAGTTGGCCCTGCAGTTGTCGCCTATATTATATTATTATCAGCAACCACTGCGGACGTCGGTGGCGGCGTTCGAGATCCGGAACAAACGTCTTCGAGATAAAATAATAAGAACGGACGTCGGCGGTGGAAGAGTCGAAGATAAGAGATTCGATGATTTATATGCCTGCATCTATAAAAGCATATTATTGTACGCAGATAGTCGACGACACACGAGCACGTAGAACAACGTCACGACGTTGACGCGTCGAGAATAGATTTTGAGACAGAACGAGTATTACACCTATTGCGCATTGCACGGTATAATGACATTATATCGAACGAAACGTTTTGACATTTCGGCAAAAAGGCGGAAACAAAGAGGGGATTTAAAATCGAGATGCGATTTCGATAGAATAAAAACAAAAAAAAGAACACTTCTATCATGCACAACGCTCACTGAAAGGAACGAACTTGAAAGTTGTCGAAAAAAATCGTGTCTACGCAGATCTGCGACTTTTGAATTATAATATTATTATAATATGAGTAAATATGAGTAAGACTAGTTTATAAGTAAAGCCAGTTTTCTCAATTCTAAATGTTCCCTACGAGGGGGGAGAGGGCGGCTGAGTTAAGTTCAGCTACAAGTTCTCAAAACTTAGTTACAAAAATTATAGTTACGAATTGGATAAATTAAGTTACAACCATTTTTAAAGTGGCATTATTAGGGGAGGTGGCTAAGTTTACACTCTTTCGTTTTTTCCAAGAAAGTCTAATAGCGTACACGTCAAGGGAGTTAAACTCGATGACAGCGAAAAAATGTGTTAGTAACATAACGTGGTTGAGGGACGTAAGTGAGGAGATCTCAGATTACTATATAATAAACAGCACCAGTTATAAGGCCGGAAGTGCATCTCGTCAGTATCGTCACAGTATTCAGGTGACTCTGTAGAGATCGATTTAATAACAATATTGCAATTGGAAAAATCGTATTCTGCAACGGCATTGCATATTATAATGTTACTAGCTGAATTTTCCGGAATCACTCGTGCGTCTTTGCGTTCTATAAATTAGATTCTTAAATCAATACACATTTTTGTGTTTTAACAAAAACAACTGGAAAAATATTAATAGTGTCGTCACAAAATTTAAACAATAAAAATACAATTCCCTGTCTCTCTCCCCTCAAATACAAAAAATAAAAAAATCAGGTGACGTGGTGACAATCAGGAATGTATTTATAGAGCAACTGTGTCAAAAAAAATTGAAAAAACGTTAAATATTGTCGTCACAAAATTGGAACATGAAAAAGGCCTGTTCTTATATTATATATACATATAAGGATTGCTATTGTCAGCGATTGCGTGGTTCGTCTTGTTCTCGGAAACAGCCCGTGATTAGCTCGACCATCGGACTAAGTAAATAAGCACTTACAATAAGTTAATGGTATAGTCGCAGCACTTCGGTCGATCGGAAACTCGTTTCGGCTTGTGTACATGCATTACACTGGTAAATTCGAATTTAAATTGGGTCAGACGAGAGGAACTCGGAGTCTTGACACCCGAACCAACAAAATATTTTACTGAACGCAGTCTAGAGCTGATCGATGTTATAATTAGGGTCTTAAAATGTCATGAAATTTTTTTTCTTGAAATACTTCATTTTGTGAAAAATAAAAATTTATAAAAAATTGTGTATGTTCCATGCAACATCTTATGGACTTACAAAAAGAGAATATTTTTAAAAATTGGTTTATCGTATTGAATACTAATAAATAATAGCCAATGGAGACCGTGCAATATTGATAAGTAATTAATTATAATTTTATAACCATCATTAATAGAGTAATTCGTAAGCTTTGGTTGGTAATTAATATAGTTTAAAAATCCTAGAGTAATAAATAATTGTTTCTAATTATATAATAATAATTAATAAGAAAATAGGTTTAAACGAAAAAAAAAATGTTTTTCATAGTTTCATTAAAATATTACAACTAGACTGAAATTTTCAATTTTCAAATAATTTAAATCGAAAAAACCCGAAGAAAATTGTTGTATCATTAAATAAAACATAATAATAATACAGTTCCAAAAGTAACGGATTTCTATGAGTGTATTATTGCACAATGTTAATGTTTTATTTAGGGTTAACTGTGAAAACTAGAAAACGTAAACATATTTTGATTTTGGCATTTTTCAATAATAATAATAATAAAAATAATAGTATTAAACAACCTACTATATATTTACAGTAAAGTGTAAACGCTTTTTGTCAGGAAGTTGATTTTTTAGCTTTCTTTGAGCTAAAGCCAAACCGATATTTTTACCTTGAATTTTAAATATTGTGGTTATTATAAAATGTTCAAACATAGATTACTGAAGCAATATTTTATTATGTAACTACTGCAGGAGTTTATTATTTCCTCTTTATTTTAGTGCACGTATTCGGCTTGTTCAAACTTGAAGTGATTACAAAAATAATTCACTATAATATTTTGTGTTGGTTATTTACATTTCCATAAATATATTTCGTTTAAAAAAAAAAATTGGAATTAAAAAAACGAAAAATAAATGTAAAATATTACCATTACGATAGGTTAAAAATAAAAAAAACTCTGAAACGTTATTTTATAATATTGAAAAAATATACACTCGGAATTTGTGGGCATTGGATTTTACAACGGACTGGAGCGGGAACTGCAATAATAAATGAAAAAAAACTTTTGAAAATAAAGTGCATTGTAATAGGTACAAAAACAAGCTCACCGTTTTCATGAGCGAATACACCAAACCGCATTTGGTTAAGTATAATATTATACAACTTTTCAATCGTATTAACTGATTTATTAACAAACATCCAACGGAAATGTTAACAACAATAATGTGACATTTGAAAAGGTTCAGAGGATTGTTAATGTTTAAAATGGCCTATTATTAGTGGTTTCGAAGTAATAACTTTGTGGGCTTAACGTTGAACGTGCAAAGTGTAACAGATACAGTTTAAACGTATCCAACTTATTAGATCGCGCTGTCATATTATTGTGTATTTAGGTTTGTTAGGTATTGTGGGAAATGTCTTATATAATTTGTGTAAAGTGTTTTTTTTTACACCAACGAATTTCTAAAAATATTTAGTTTCCTTGAATTTTTAGCTGCAAATAGTTTCGAAAATTCGTATGAAAACAATGTTCCTTGAGACTTTTTCGATAGTGGTCAATCAATTTAAACTTATACAAATTGTTGGATACTTTTGTGAATTATTTTTTAAATTGTGGATGTCCACGTTTTGAAATAAGAGCTCTATCTTTTTAACGAAAGTCTTAAACGATGATGTAATTTCAGATAAAATGAGTGTGTGTCTGTGTGTGTTATTATTACACATTATCAGTGAGTGTGGGGGATGAGCGGTCACTTTATACGTGTGGGGGTAGATTGTGAAACTGAACTAAATCCTTACCACTTAGATGTTTCAATTACACTCGGGTTGAAAACAAGTAATGTTTTCGAACATTGCACTCTATCTGATTATTCCATAGAACTTATAAATATTCATTTTAGTTGACAGTCCATTGCATATTGTGCATTATTTCCATCGATTTTGAAATGGTGTTACTATACGGGACGTAACTAATTCATAAATAAACGTAATTACACATTTGTATTGTATAATTATTATTTGTAATAGCTGCAGTTATAAGTTATAAATTAGGTAAATTGTGTCCTACCGTCGAATATGTATACAAATTCATAATGTACCACTAAATTTGACTTATCCGTCTGACAAACAGCTACCTAGGTGTCCACTATTAAATTAAATATTTGGTTACATAGCTTAAATAAAAAAATATAACACATAGTTTTAACCCATCTTATATTGACACATTAGCTGTCACAAGCCCATGGGTGAATTAATTAACAAGTTCATGCATTTATTAGTTCGGTCGTGGTAAATGTATCAATGTGACACTGTGACACTGTATAATGTACATGTTTATTGTTTATATACAGAGTGATTCGCCAAGCATGCTTACCACCATTTAATTATAAATGTATTCAAATTCTGATTTTTGAAATTTTGAAAATATATACACTTGAAGACCAGTTTTTAAAATTATTGATATATTTTGTACTACTTAAGGAGTTTTCTGTGACAATACAATTATTGATACAAACTTTTGTGTTTCAAAATGAGAACCTCCTTTTTATAACTAAATTGTTTATTGCATAATTAACATTTATAATTATGTAGAGTGAGAGACCTAATTGAAAATCCAAACCAATATATGATTGTTCAGTTATATTAAAATGTTTATACTTAGGATAAATATAGTTCTTAAAAATTGATTTAATATCGGATCTCGTGTTTATCAGACATCTTCGACCTGCAGTTTTATGAATTATAAATGTTTATAGATATTATCACTCAGTATCTTCGAAACCCATTATAGTTAAACTATTATTCTTAGTACAAAAAAATCAAAAAACCACTCTCTAAAATTTTGATTTTGATTCTTGAACATTTTCAAGGAGCTTATCCGCTAAAATATAACATAAAATTGAAAGGGGATGTTATTATTTGAAAACAGAAGTTTGTATCTCTTTATGCCACTTTTAAGTAATAAATAGAGTCTTGAAGTATTTTAATATAAAATTTATTTTATTTAAAAAACAAAATCAAATTTTGAATAACTGCATTCTCAAAGAAGAACAGGGATAACTTAGATGATAAAATTTTACTAAAGATTTATTCTTTTTTTTATTTAATGATTGATACATATTCAGTATTATAATGGGCTGGTTATACAGTAACATGGCAAAAATTGGCAAATCCTGGATCCGATAATTTGCTTATCGGATCTAGTAGTAGACTACTAGACTAGTAACCAGTAGACAAAATATAGAGGTAGGTCGCATATTTGATCGACCCCGAAATTATGTAATTTACTTAGTTAAAATGTTTACTTCTAAGACAATTTTGTAGTGTCTAAAATCAAAATCCTACACAAACGAATTTTATTTTAGTGAGACTTGAGTCAGCCAAAACCGGTGTTATGGCTGATATAATTATAAAATATCTACCAAGTAAATACGTAAAATTAAATTTCAGTGGAGTCGTTGGGAAAATTTTTATTTTAATATTCACCGGTTTACTCTATCATAACAATAATACACAATGTAATACCGTTGTTAACAATCTTGAATAATTAAGATAACCGTACCGCTAAATTCGCATTGCTTATAATTTTGTATAATCCAATTTTCTTTAAATATTTAAAATTATTGTAGTCGTTTCCGCAAACGAAAATACTCCCCGTAAATATATTAATATTTAACGTTAACTCTCAGTTAACATTCGTGGCGTTTTAAGTAGAACTTTGTAAAAAATTTAAATATAAAAAGATGTGAAAAAAAAACTTTTTCGCTCGCGACGGGGAGTCTATTTGAATAATAAATTATTTGTCAGTTTTTTTCCCCTTCGCCTTAATTTTCATTTGAGCGACGTCGATTTAATCGTAGGCGCGTTCTGTTTACGCCGATGACATTTGTATTATATTATACAAAATAACACCTGAGAGGTCTCAAGCGCACGTAAAATCCTGATTTTGTTTAAACGTCTGCATCTTAACTCGTTTGGACTTCAGCAACGACCATCCATTTAATTTCATTGTCTTTATGGTGAACTATTGCTTATTTTCTCGTTGTAGTTATTCTTTTATTATTACGCTTTATCGACGATAACCTCTACCCTTATATCGTCGTTCAGTCGCTTTGAGGCTTAACAGTTTAAAAACGTCCGTAATCCATTACGAATTCTAAAATAGTCTTCTGAATAATAATTTTATACTCGATTACCAGTAATTATTGACAAATTTTTTTTTGTTACCGTAACACAGGTACGTGTAACAAAATGTTTATCAACCAGAAGACGGCCGAAAGAATAATTTAAATTTTTAATATCTAAAGTTTTTATTATAATAAAAATATTTATTGGACCAGCGCCCTGATATATTGAGTAAAAAAAATAATGTATACGACGCCCGTTGAGTCCACGGATAACATTCAGACATCGATCCTTTCAAAAGGTTATGCAGACCGGTTTTCATCATCAAGCCGCAACTAACCTGAAGAGCCATTCCATGAATTTCAACTATTTGCTCTTGTTTGTTTATATTGCGCGACGAGGTGGGTGCTATTTAAGTATATCAGTCACAAACATCAAACTTAATGGACCGGTGATCCGTCTTAGTTATTATTACTACAGCTTTTTTCGACCCATATGGGGTTCAGAAATAAAAAAATGAAAAGTTGATTGATAAATAATAGTGTATAAGAGCTAGTGTATAAATAGAATGTCAATTTGAAATGGACATTTTTCTTAACTAGTTCAGTATTATTACTATTTTTTTCTAGTTTATTTGTTTAACACAATTTAATGAAATATTTTTTTGCTAAGCATAAATTATATTATAAGAGTATTTTTTTTTTTAATTATTAAACGTGTATACCACAATCGGCACAATTCAAAAGTATAAGATCACTGGGATTTAGCATTCACAATGGAAAGGCACCTGTCTGATAGATTGTTAAACAGGTCTGCGACTTTGTGGTACCGGCAACAAAAATAACAAAGACTACTATACCACAATTTTAGACTTCGTGTCAAATTTCTTCGCCATCCCTGTCTGTCGCACTTGAGTAGGTACTTTCCATCTCTCGAGCCGTATTAAAAAGTTCGAGAAGAGACCAGAGACTAGAAATCGTAGGACGAATTGCAAACATTTACTATCGTCGTTATACTCAAGATAGTGTGTATATCGTTTGATGTGTGCTCTTCAGCTAGGCCAAAGATGGTACTCACTGTCGAGTGATCCATCCATGCTGAAGCAGCGTCCTACGATGACCGGTCTCCATTATATACATCATATAATGTATCTTTAGGTGACCGGTGGTAAAAGTTTTCGAGTGTGTCCGACAACAATCTCCTCTCCCACGACGAAGGCCCTGGTCCTTATGTATAAAATATACTATACAAGTATAGGACCTTTGTCCCTTATAGTCTGCACGTCATGCACGTAGAGTCGGACGTAATCCGGCTGGGTCCCGTTTCGAAATTGTTACTTCTTCAGTGTTTCGATTTCGTACCTAAATCAGGCAGGTACTTAAAAAATACGTCATCGTGGATATCAATATCAGTTTGATGAGTAAATACATACAAATTAAAAAAAGTCATATTCTTAACTATTCACATTATAAAAAGGTGATGCTTATTTGCAAAAAAAAAAAACCGTTGATATTGAAGCCATAGGATACTAAACTTAAAAATCTAAACAATTGAAAGTGTGGTCATTAATAATAAGTATATACTTAAAAATCTTTAATTAATTCATTGTCAAATAAAAATATGAGTTGGGGGGAGGGTTATAAGCATAAAGATAAAATAATAAACAAATCTTTACCATCTTCTTAAATATGTTTTTAAGTCATATTATATAGACCAACAATTTAATAAATTTGATTTAAGTTGCAAGTCCTCGGGTATAGAATCCCCGGGCTCACTTATGTACCGAATTTCATAATCATCAGTCAATTCGCACACACACAAAATACTATTTGTATTAATATAGCAAACTATTTATTTATTTAAAGTTCGTTTTAAGAGGACTGAGTACCCACTGTGACATCTCCGTCAAAACACACGTGCCATGCATCAAATTTTCGTGCGCAACATTCAATAGTGTGCCGTTAGTTTTGATATTAGAGTGTTTTGATCCATTAAACATTTTAAAGGTAACATTATTATCTAAAACCCCACATAACTTTTTGTTGATATTAATATTTTTAAGTAAGTTATGACTTTTTTGAAACTGTACTATATCGTACGTGTGCAAAGGTGCCCACACACCGCAGCGGTAGCGGTAAAATTCTTTTGTCCTGGCGGTGCCGCCGCTGTGGAAGTAAATTGTGTCAGGACTCATTGTACCGCTACCGCTACCGCCACCGCTACCGCTGCAGCGAGTGGGGACCTTAGAGGTCCTTAGACGGAGACTACACATGCGGGTGCAACTTAAGGTAAATAGTGGCTGGTCGTAGGTAGGTACCTATTATATTTAATACTATACACATCTTGGTGTTTAGAATTCAAATAGTTATAAATAATTATCGAACAAATTTGGTGTTAATCCACTGTCGCAGTTACTAATATATTTAACACTGTAATAGAAAATTATCTCGTCGGTAAATTTCCAATATAACAACAATAACAATAATTTGCGACGAACACGCGTATATACTATTAATCGTATGATATTTCTACAACAACCCCCCACACAAAGTTTGGCGGACTAGTGTTTCTTTTCGATTACGCGTCTCACGTTTTTTCGTCCTGTAGTATAATATATATATATATATTATACGCGATCGGCAGCGGCTGAGAACAAACTTTTATTCGACGGTTTACGGCGGCGGACCGTAAGTCGACTAAAATTGCGTCTATTATAAAAATATATAGATCTCTATCGAAACACGTACTAGCGCATATATATATATATGTATATTATCGTAAATACTTGTCATCGCATCACGTTCGTTCCGTTCAATACGGTCGGGGCATGGTTAGGCGCCTTATATATATAATGGTGGGATGGATGTAGGGGTGTGGGAACATTTTTATTTTACGATGTTTCCATTTTTTTCCCCGCTATAGCTGTATATGCGCATAAATTTAAATATAACACAACGTCTAGAAACGTCTACATACATATATGTATACGTCTATATATATATATATATATATATATATACACGCGTATTACGCGTATATTATACACGTTATATGTATATGTATACTTTTTCTTTAGCATTTTCCCCCTTTTTACTCTTCCATCCACTCCCCTTCTACAATCGATATTATATCCGATACGAGTTATCGGTACACCGTGGCCAATACTAATAATAATGCGACTTTCACTCATATATGTATATATTTATATATATATTTATCGTGCAATAAATTACTTCGTCGGCGTTATGCCGGAAAATATAAAGTAATTCGTAAATGCACCCGAGTCACGCCGTATTTTGAGTAAATATACCTATGCGTTTCATCTTCTTCGTTTTAAATTTTATAAAAATACATTTTTTTTTCGTTTAACAAAAGTAGTAAAACTACATTCCTACTGTGGTTATTACGGGTATTCGTAATCCCGATTTCGCAGGGTCATCACTTCGTCAGCTTACTTGAACACTGCGTGCTTAAAATATTATCAAAAACGCAAACAGCACGACTGTAGTTTCATTTTCTCCTGCAATCTAAATTTAAATATAATACGAGTTTTAGAAATAAATAACTTATAATTGCCATTTAAATGTGAGGCCCTGCTAAACCCTCGAAAATACGTGTGCAGTTCAAGCTTTTCACTCAAAATAACTATATTAAAAACTTGTCACTGGTACTCTCGCAGTGCATACCAAATTCAGCCCTTCATAACTACTTATAAGACTACAAACGAACTTACTTAAGGTTCCTATAAAAGATTTCATTCAAAATTAATCAACCAAATATATATTAAAACTTGTTCTCTCTCACATTGCCAAGAAACATTCTCCGTTATTTAAAAAGAAACTGGGCTGGAGAAATTTTAAAATAAAACAATCATCCCGTTTGAATTTGTAAATAATAATATTATCGAAAAAAAATGAGCTTAACGATATCGTCTTCGAAAATCTTTATTAGTAAGGTAATATTTAGTCATTCCGAATTAGTTTAATTTAATTTATTATTTACATTATATTAATATATTTTTTAATAATATATTTAATGTTTTAATTATTTTTAATTAAAACCAAATGCCTTCTGAATTCGTCAAGCTGAAATGACAAAACATAATATTATTTAGTCATTTATCATTTCTGTAGTATCGACAATCGTGGTCAACGTTTGTTTGGGTAGTTTGACGTAAAATGGTATTATCATTTTATGTTTAAATTAATACGATTTCCGTTTTTGACAGTTTTATAATGACGTATTATAGGTGTGACGTTTTTAACACCCGTTTCGCCTCATTTCATTTTTGTACAAGAGAGTAGTTTCCGGGTTTTACAATAATTTAAAACAGTTCTGTTTTTGAAAACGATATTGTTTTGACCCATTCGATTTTAATATCAAAATCACATGAAATCAAGTATTGTGGTTTGACAGCTAAAAAACGATGGTAATAAGTGTTATGGAAATACGATTTCGTAAAACCCACATAAGGGATTTACAGTTCTACACTTTATTATTCCAGTTGAAAAGAAAAAGGGTTTTTTGCATAGAACAATAAGATAGGAATTTGAAGAAAAAAACCAAACACGATGAATGATCGAAAAACATTTGACATTAGCGAATAAAGCTAGCTATTTGGTGATAGAATAATTTATAACCGTTTGATTTTGATTTTAGAATAATGTTATAAATTATATTAACAATCCTAACAAAAATACAATTTTTGTGAGGTTGATACATGTTTTGCCGAAACCTACCAAAATAACCTTTGAACATAGTTAACATGATAACCTAACCTACATGAAAAAAACCCTTGGGATTAGATGATAAAAGTTTAAAACGATCAATGTGCAAAGGTTCAATTTAAGGAAATAGCGAGAAGAAAATAGTTTAAAATGTGTGTACAAAAAAAAAAATATGAACATTATACGGACATGACTATAAATGACAAGTAACAAGTGGTGGCACTTTTACGTCAGTCAAGTGTGAAAAAATCACAAAAATTCTTGCAGGATCCAGGACAGTCCGTCAATAACATTTCACCAAAATTTAATTCATTAAACACAATTCGTCAATAACGCTGTTTGTCAAAGTCCTTTTCATCAATAATAATAATTATTAGGTACTTACTTAATTTTGAATAATACATTTATTCGTGGATATCAATTTTCAAGCATCATTTAATATCATACAATACCTATATACAAGTCTACGTAACTATGTTACAAATCATAACGTAGATTCTAAAATAATCTCCAATAATTGTTGTCTGTTGATTCATACTGGAATATTAAGATGTTATAATAGCTAGATGACTGTGTTTAATTTCGTCAAGGATCGTGTGTCTATATCACAACCATACAATAATAACTGTTATTAGTTTTACGTTGTTTTGAAACCATTTTACACTCGGCAGCAGAAAGCTTAAATTACTACGTGACCCGCAGCAATCACTATACGCGTCTCAGTAATTTTAAGTTTAAATCAGAGTGGATTGCAGGAAAACGTTATTATGATTATGTTAAACGTCTATTACAAACATAGTTGTGCACCCGAATAAATTTATTCAGGTTTCTGGAACTGGATGGATTTGGGTTTTTCGGAAACAGAAGTACAAAATTTAAACAAACGTTTGGGTGCTCATAACTGTAATTATTCGTGTTAATATGGGTTAATACGTGTATTAAGTAGTTCAGAAAAAACTTGATTTCAAAAAGTAGACATCATTATCTCCTATAAGTTATTCTTGTTAAAAGTAATTATTTAATAACTAATTTCAAAGTCGAAGTCCATAATAATAGTCTTCCCCAAAGTCAAAAAGGTCGATAATCAATTGTATTCGAGTTATTGCTTCCCACCTACCCAAATGTAATCTTAAACGATACGAGTCTAGTTTGTACTAATTGCTTACAAAGCTACAGATTTAAAATGTATAAATAATAAAATATGTATAAGTAGTTTCTACATTTAAACAACATTTATTAAAAAAAATTAATTTACTGTGCATTGATACGATTATAATACGACTAAATATCAAAGGTAATATACTTCGTTTTGTACAAACTACAATAACTATACTAAAAGAACGTGTTGAGGTAAGTTTTTTAATATTAGTGTTATCGAATGTCGGAAATATTGTGGGTGGGAATACAAATATTTTTAAAGTCCGTACTATTTCTCACAAGAAGTATAATTAAGTATATCAAATTGTTGAGTCACACAAAGTTTTTAATTTTACATTAATAGTACATTTGGATTTGAAAAAAAAAACAAATTTGTGCTTTATAAGAAACCTTTTTTTTGGTTTTAATAATTAGTCGCGGTATTGCGTAGAAATTTTAAATATAATAGATGTCTAACATCTCGAATCCGACATATGCACAGATTGAGATAACATAATATTATGTAATCGTCTGAAAATCATCTAGACGCCTCGAAATGACTGTAAAAGTCACACAATAGTATCACATATTATTATCAAATTATGAGCAAAACCGAAGATAGTGAAAAAATATTTTACGATAAATTTCTAACCTAACCTAACCTACAAGATGTACCAGTGTTGATACGATTTTCCGAGTTATTGAGGCAGTACACCACAGTATTTAATGTTACGATAAACACGCCGGAAACGGAAAATTCGCAGTTGAAAATATATAGGTCAATATAGCTCAGTTAGCTGGGGCAACGGTAGGAAGGAGGAGATGGAGGTAAATGATGTGTTCGGTGCGCCGCGACTGTTGCCCCTATAATAAATAATCCGGTGGACGCGCGATACGTGCGTTTTCGATCATCTATACTATATAAACACAAATATCGTGGATCATAAATTAATATTTCATCGAATGGTTCTGAAATACAATAATATCGGTAGAATACTATGCGTGTGCGTAGAATTGTAGACTGCAGTTATAGTAGTTGACGACTGATTCGATGAACTATTATACGTTTATGTGAGATTAAATATGTTTAGATTCTTGGTCTTACAATAATGTGTGTGTGTGTGTCCAATGTCGAAAAAATTTGAACTTCAATCTCTCATAAAAAAATTAATGTTACTTTGTGGTAAACTTTTTTTATATTGTCAAAGACAAAAAACTTTTATGGCATTTTGTATTACATTTTCAAATTGTATATATTAAAATAAACATTTTCATAAATTTCTATCAATAAAATAAATTATACAATTTTAAATGCTCATTAAATAATATTGTTACTAAGATGTAATTTTAATAATTTTTATGTGGTAAATAAAAATAAATGTCTATGAGTAACTCTGTATTACATTTTCAAATTTTAAATACATACCTACTAACATTATGAGCACTCAAATAATATGATGGATTGTAAATATAATGTAACTAGGATACATATATGTTCATAAACAAATAACATGAATATTTTAAACAATCTAAGACAATCTAAAGACAATTAGACAAATATTAACAATATATTTTAAGATTTTTATTTAGTAATTTATAAATTGAAAACAATTATGGACAGTGAAAATGAGCAACTAATATGCAAAATAGAACAGATGGCAACATATATACATGAACTAGAAACAACACTAAATAACCGTGAAGACGAAAACGAAAAATTGGCTGCTAAGATGTACCAGGGGTTCGACATGCTAGATGCTGTTAAAATAAAACAGGATGAACTGTTTCACGAGTTAGAAAATAAAAACCAAGAACTAATTAGAGAGCTTGATGGGCTCCAATGTATGTTCAAATCACGCTCGTTGTGCTACCAAGAAGAAATAGACTGTTTAAATGGTGAGTTAGAAACGCAGAAGGCAAGGTCAAACGAGGAGATGGAAAACATGGAGAAGATCCATTTGGATGAAATTAAAACCCTACAAAAGCAACTGTCGTATGCAACGAAGAAGCTTTACAACAGCCAACAACTATTGAAATCAGAACTTAAAGTAAAAGATCAAGAAATAATTTGTATACAAAACAATTTGACTGAAAAGATAATGAAATATGCTGAGCTGGAGAAAAAGTTGAGCATCGAACAGGACCTTAATGAGAGTTTGAACTCGTCGCTGTGTGAATTGAAAATAAAGTACGAAAGCGACGTCTGTGCTACACGGACAGAGATGACTAGACTGCGCATGGAATTGAAACAAAATTTCGCTAAATTAGAGGAATCTGAAAATCAATTACAAGACGCACAATGTCAAATAGTTAAGCTAACGGCCGAGTTTGAGAAGACAATTAAAGAAACGAATGAAGGTTTTTGCAAAGAGAAAAAAATATTGGAGGAGAAAAATGATAAGCTTAGGACTAATATTAAGTCGTTAGTGACGAGCATGGAGGGTATTAATACGAAACTAAGCAACTCAGTAATGGAAAACAAAACGCTGAAATGTCATCTAGCAGATCAGCAAGAATCGATTAAATTTTTGGAGGCAACGAAAAACAGACTACAGCAGGAAATGGAAAATCTCAAAGAGAACGAGGAGTTGTCAGCAAAAATGTTGAGGACGGAGCGTGAACAACATGCCCGAGAGCAACAGATTTGTGAAAAGAAATTAAAATTCAAAGTTCAGGATGAGCGTGAACTCAAAGAGTTGAGTAAAAAGCTATCGGAACGAATTAAATGTTTGAAAAAAATCATACACGAAAATGATATGTCTAAAATATAAACATTTTTTAATTCAAATTTATTTTCAGAAATCTGTTGCTATTTTTCCGTTTCCTATTAACACCTGATTTTCACTCTTTAAAAAAGTCGATCCGTTCGGAAAATTTATATTAGACTGTATTGTTTTTCATTACCTAATGAGCTACAAAATTTCGTATTAATACACACCGTGTTTGGTGATCAACAGCTTATCCTTAGCCTTAAGTTTACCGTTTTTGTCGAATGTCAGACGACAACGGATCAACTATTTTATTTCATGCTTCTTGTAATTGATGGCAATCCAATTTAGCAACAGTATATTTAAAGTCACCTCGAAGTCCAGTCATCTTTGCCTGGGTCACACAGACGTTGCCTTCTTGCTATTTAATTTTAAGTTCACACATCGACGCCTCGATGTTAAATTTTTCTTCAGTTCTGCGTTATTTGTGTTCTTATCCACCAAAGTCTTATGTACTCAAATAATTATATCTTCCTCTGTAAGGTCTGACATCAATAACGTTTGTTGGCTGTCAAGAAACTTTTTCATGAAACACAATAATAATTTAGGGTTTTGATTTCGTTTATGTGGATCGATTCAACGTTTTCTAAACGCCATTTAAATAACGTTGTTTCGTGTATGATTCGCATTAAATAAATAAAAACAAAAGTTGGTGTATTGTATTTTTATTCAACCATTGCATTCAATTGACAACAAATTGTATTTATTTGGTTTTTATTCATGTAATATTATTTTTAATAGTTATATTTATAAAGTACCCCAATGGTTTAGTAATAATAAATAAATAAAAAATTAAACAATATTTTCATATTATATTATATAATTCATGTACCTAATATAGTTTTTAATGATAAATTAATAACGAACAAACACATCTAAAAGCTAGTACCGTGTTTACAAGGTTTGTGTAAAATTCAGAAGAAGATAATGATGGTTTAACGTTAGCAATATTTGAACAATTGAAAAATTTGTTTAAAATATTCATTACCAGAGTTCCATGTTTTGAGTGTTGTCTAGGTATAGATAAAATATTTTAAATAACAATTTTGATTAATTACAAATTGCATTTGAAGAACAGCCAGTACGGTAGTAATATAAGTAAACAAGTAAAGACTATATTGCATTGCACTAAAAACACACATTTTAACTGTACAATAATATTGTAGGAATAATCTAACCAAAAAATAAGTAAAAATTGTAAAATCAATTTCATTACAAAAATTTAAAAGTTATACAAAATATAAGATTAGGTAATATATATTTTTTTTTTTTTGAATTTAAGTTTTTAATTGAATATAATTCAGAATTCTATATAATAATATATATTGATAACTTATTTTATGAAAATGATGGAAAAAATTAAAATTGATCAAAATATGGATCAGAGAGTGCTAGATAACTGTTTTGTACATCTACTCACGTACATTTTTGTACTCAACCAAAAAATGTATTTTAAAACTTACAAAAAATGTATTACGGAAAAAGTGTTAATTATATTCAAATAAAAAAATTACTAATTTAATGGTATAATATTCACCACAGCATTTAGTTACGAGTATATTAATACAGGTAATGTCGAAAAAATAATAATAGCAGGGTTCTTTGCTTAAAATATTTACGATCGCTCATAATATGTGGCGCAGTAAATCGATAATTCTAGTGAGTTTCGGCATGAACGACGTGCTCGCGCCATTATAATTTATAGCGGTCTCTTTGCTCCGCCATACAAAATTCGACGGTAATCGTTTCATAATTATATTCGTCGAGTCTCCGCTGGTGGTGATATCTTGACTGTCGGGAAGATAAATATTGCGAATCGTTATTTGTTTTCCGAACGTTATTTGCGCAGCTGTTACACCGAGATTGGAATCGATTTGAATAGGCATTGACGGATACGTTTCGTGAACGAAAATTGCCAAACTGCCGCCAGCTAGCTGTGTATGATGTAAGACACGATCACTGGCGCTTTTCGTAGTGGCTTCACTATTATATTACTGCAGTTTTCGTAAGTCGTTTTCGAACTGATTACAGTTCCTCATAAACATACAAACAAACGGCGAGCATGCGATCGATACAGCAGCAGTTCGTGTGATCTATGGTGGGTGATTCCTTCAAAAGCGAAGACTCATGAGACTCATTATCATTGTCTTGAAAAGGATAACTAATGTTTTTGAAAATATTATTTCCTTACCTAATTTAATTTTTCTAAAAACAAAAATGTATTAAAACCATCATGTCATAATTTACTTTTACTTTTTAATGATAGAATATGCATTTTTGATTGCCAATATTCAACAGCTGAACATTGTTCATACATTAGAATTAAATTTCCAAAGTGCAGTTTCTTGGTTATCAACTTGTTATGTGTAACTCATACTCTAATAAATAGGTGGTCATCAGAGAAAACGGTGAATGGGATGGGAGGCTAAGAAATATGAAATACCTAAATATAAAACGAGGAAAATTGGAAATTATTTTGTTCTAAATAACTCCTAAAATGTTCAATTTAATTAAATAATAAGTCATTTAAGTTGAAGTGCCTATAACCAATTTGTACATTAGATAGCTAGAAGGTTTACCTGAATGTTCAAAAACTCCGATTGGAAGTCGTTTGCCAATTTTCATGTATTTAAGTGGAATTGTTTGAGTGTTTTAATTTATTTTTATAGTGGTCGTGATTTGCCTTCCCACAACTGTTCGTGGAAAATAAGAAATTTATTTGAATATTTAGTCATATTTTTTTCATAATAAATGTACCGGCCATTCACCATTTTCTATGGACAATATTCGTAAATCTACCTATAATATTATAATTATTTTCCAATCGATTTTTAAGCTCTTTTCATAAAATTATATACACCATCCTATTGGGGTTTCAAATGAAGTTATTGTGGTACACTAAAATATCTAAAAATGTTATTTGGTTGAGTGTTATTTTTAACCCTGTATTTCCGGGTAAGCTATAAATTTATATTAAGCAAAAAAAATACATATCCAAAACCCGATAACTTTTTCATACAATTTTAATAAGATTTTGTCGAAGTGGTTGAAAATAAGTGAGAGACGAAAATGTAAATTATAAAAAGTGTAAGTATTCCATCTCCTCGTATCATAAAAACTTTGACCAGTGACCACTATCTATGCACATTTAAGTAATATAAAAATAACTTTAAAAATATTAAACTTATCACATGCGTGAAGTTCCCCCCCCCCACTATAACCCAGAAACTTCAAACCACTTAAGAAAAATTGCTCCTTATTTGTTAGAATTTCCTACAGAGTTTTAAGAATTTGCATGGTTTTGGTTTCCCCGGAAAACATTTTTTTTACTTGGAGGAAGGCTGAGGTGAAGTTGCCCCCCCAATGAAAAAAAATTGTTTTCTTGGGAAACCAAAACCATGCAAATTCTAAAAACTAAATAGTAAATTCTAGCAAATAAGAAGCAATTTTTCTTAAGTAATTTGAAGTTTCTGGGTTAAAGTGGGGGGGGGGGACAACTTCACGCATGTGATAAGTTGATATGACCGTAGTAACTCCGAACGCCTGAACTGATTATAATATTATTTTTTAGTTTTGCTTGAGCGTTAAATAGACTTCGTAAAAGCTATAGTGATACCCTCTTCTAAACGGTGTGTCGTGTATATTATTAGCTGCTGGATCTTCGGGAATCCATCTTCTGATTTTTCTTGGGTGCGCTTATTTTATTGGGCACGTGAACGGTGGAAAGCGATCGACCGACATGAAAATTCGTCCTCGTGGCCATCGTTGTAGTCGTCGTCGTGCGACAATAACTCATAGCGGTGTATAATATATTACGACATATATATGTACGTTCAAGACTCGGTCGTCGGCGAGGATTTATCGTATCGTATTTTTTCACCACTCTCCACCTCGTCGATGCCCTCCACACGGCAGCAATTTCCAGGCCAGCTCTTTTTCACCGCCGAATTTCGCTAACGCACGTGGCCGGCCACGGGAATGATGAATCTGTACTCGGAATGTAATTTAAGACGTATTTGTCTTGGGGGCGATATGACGTTTCGAATCTCAGCGAGCGCCTACCGCGTACACCCCACACCACATACCCATACACACACACACACACACACACACACACACACACACACGTGTAAGACTCGCACTATCTGCACGTACCGCGTTCATGTTTTATCGATCGCGAGTCATGGTTCGGCGAGCTGTGCGTTGGTAGGTCCAAAAGGGGTGGGGGTGTATTGAAAAGAACAGAATATTGATGGGCAGGCTATAAATCAGAAACGTTTTTCCCCCTTCTTCACCTTCCCTCTCGAACACTCTATCATCCCCACCAGTACGCCTTTCACTTGTCTAGCGCGATTGATAGACGACGTCGCGGCTAGGGGTGAGACAGAGCACCATGACACACCGAACTGCCCTTCACGATCAACCCGCTCGGAGAGCCGTTTTCCTAGAGACGCGATCACGACAAACACTGGTCTCGTACTCAGACCTACTACGCGATACATGGTATTATTATACCATCGTTATCATCATTATGAAGACGAGCAGAGAGCCCACCTCGATCGATAAAAGCAAAACAATAGCGAACAAAAAATAATACCCACAATGACCTGAGCTCTGCTTTTTCCACGCACGCATCATCATCGATCATGACGAGCCAAACGAGTTGATAAAAATGTTAAAACGAAATATTCCATCTACGAGAAGACGATGATGGCCGCCCAGAAAAGCCACGCGAAAAAAGTCCTTACGGATTTCACTCCACTCCATGGAATAACGTAGGTAACATAATACCTAACCTACCTATATACTAGCTACTCCGTCCTCAAACATAATACAGTTAAAATAGATGGAATTCTTACAGACATTTGTCGGACGAGAAAACATTTGTTTCCATAGTGTTATGTAGCTATAATTTATAAAAAATGTTAGTTGGGCTTTGTACATAAATTAACCCAAAACCTGTGACACCCCAATACCATAGAATAATTAAACATCTGACAAGCATATGACCCGAATAATTCTCTATTCTACGTTTTTGAATAACAATTTTTAATGAACAATGATATTATTTAGAGCAATATTACATTTTTATCAACTATTAAATATAATAATATAGTCACAGATATACTTGATTTTTGGAGGAGGCGGAGGGGGGGGGCATAGATTCATTTGACTATATCCAATTTGTTTTTATGTGGTAGGTATACACATTATGTTTACGTCATGCGCCTATTCGATCACTCTTTTATCATCTACAATAATCGAACAGGTGCTCGATTTTTACTGCCAGGGATCTGTGTTATTGCCTTACGCCAAGACATTTTTTGGTCAGCGAATGAACAATAGTTATTTGTCTCTAGTTTTGAGAAGTTTTCAACGGAGTTTTGTTCTGATTTTGAATTTTCAAAAAAACTTTTCTCCCTCAAAATAATATGACATGACTATGGCACAATAAAAAATAATAACGAAGAGTGAAAATGAAAACTTTATAATTTTTTTTATGGTTTTTACTTAGACGCGTCAACTGTACACATTTTTATATTATTTTTCACTTTCTATTTATATCTATCTTATTATAATTTCACGAAACCGTTAACATAAATATTTACTATAAATTACAAATTTAATTCATTTCGGTTTCAAAAAGTTAGTGAGAAATAAAAAAAAAAATATTTAAACTTTTATACTATCATGTATATAGGTACATTAGAATGCATTACATCACATTATGTAGCAGCTAAGTGTACTTAAGATTGGGTTGATGCTCAATTTTTTTCACTTTTTTTACCTCACAGTATTTGGGGATTCAAGTTGGTCGGTAGGGTCCGTCCTAAAGGTAACATTATTTTAGCATAATACATAAAGCCTGCTTAGTGTGATAAGTTCCATCTAAATGTTGTAATATGTACATCCAAATTAAATGGTATGTAATTTTGTTTTACTTGGTTGACTAGGAACTACAAAATCCGGACGAATTAACCTCGTAAAAGCTGAAACTTGTCATAAAGAGTTCCAAACAGATACTTCACATGCCATGCTATAATTTGCTACAACACTGTGAAGATACTAATATAATACAGTATAATATAAGTCTTTGTTAATTTAAAGTTGAAGGGACGTTCTAAAAACTTCAAATTATCCAAGTATAATACAACCCCAGACAATTTTAGGGTCTGGAAAAAAAGTTCAAAGTATCGAAGATTTCGTGTCAAAAAGTTGGAGTTAACAAAGTTCGACTGTATAATATATATTTATGCTTAATATATTATTACAAAATATTATTACTCTTATTATTATTCTGACACACCGTAAGCCTCGCATGGCTTAATATCGTCTCACCGTCATCGACGGCAACATTTAAATTGCAAATTATTATATTATAATATTAGTATATATCTCGATATATAATACGTAATAAATATTCATAAATACATCTTGTGGATTACCCGCACTGCATCTCACATATATACATTGTGCGCTGGCAATTATTTTCTTAGATTTATTCGTCCCACGGCGTATTAATAATGTAATATTATGCTTAAAATATTGTTCAAATCAGTGGATCGCTTTCTACGCGGTGTCCATAACTGGTATTCTCCGATTCGTGATGACTACCAGGTATGGGGTTATCCAGCTGTTATCAACACATTTAATTAATATATTATACTTTAATCAAATGCATTGAGTGTATAATATAATCTACAGGATGATTCACTACAAGCATCACTACCATCCCTGTCATTTTCATTAATTACGAATAAATAGAAATAATGATTTTGAAACTGAAGTAGCCAATTTTGTTAATTATAATATTGTTATTCATAAGATTTTTTCTGTGCATTTTATATATTTAAATCAAAATTGTTCGTAATGAAGATAATTTTATAATTATTGTCCATAATAATACCTTTAGAAGAAAATATGATGGCGATATGTGATGAGTTAAACATTATATTAATCTTATTATATTTATTTTGTTATTTTATTATTCAACAGATATATGATGCCCATAATATATTTAATCCACAGAATACAATACATATAAATTAATATAAATATTAAACTTATTTGACATCACAATAAAATAATAGTAATAATTACTCACGATCAACAATCAAAATAATGTGTTGAGTATAGTTTTTACCAACTGAAAAATGTATAGTGCTAATTTCCCAAACGCATCATACACCAATCGCATTATCCTTACCAATAAATGGCTTGGTGCAAGAAGGGCCAATGTCAAAAATGCCCATTGTTGGGAAACTCTATTATTAAAATTGGCCATTTTTAAAAATGTCTCTTAAATTTTAAGATTTTATTTTAATATGATATAATTGTTATGGTTCAATTAGTTTTTCTTTTTTCCATAATATCTTTGATAAACTATCAATAAAGTAACTAAAATAAAGAATAAAAATTGACATTGGCCCATCTATAAAAAAAAATATTTTAATATTATCTGACATTGGCCATAATAATAAAATACAACTGCATAAATAAAAATATCTTTTATAGTCAAAAACTGTATTAAAAATAAGTAGTAGAAATTATAACATGACACAATATTTTATCACAATATTTTAATATATAATAATTGTAAATAACAAAATAAAAGATTAGAAATAACTCTTTTAACAATAAAATTTATATTTTATAAAATTCTTTAAAGAAAATCAATAACATTTTTTAGTCTTTAAGTTCCTTAATTAAAGATAAAATGGTAAATTAATTCAATTTTAAAGTCTTGTTTTACCTATAAAATAAATTCAAAATTAACATCTTTATAACTGTGCAAATAAAAACAAAAGATAAGTATAGTATTCTCACTAATAATACTTTTAAAAAGAATTGTAATTAACAGAATAAAAAAATTAGAAATAAAAAACAATCAGTCTTCATCCGAGCTTTCTGGATTACCCTCAACCAAATTGTTCATAAAGCTTTCATAGTATTACCTGCTGTTAGGATGAATGTATGGCATTAGTGATTTCAGGTCTTTAATTTTTTCTGTTGGTAGTGGTAGTGGTGTAGTCGAAATAGGTTCAAGAACAATATTTGTTTCAACAGATTTTCGAGTACTTTTCCTCTCTAAATGTAATTCCAAGAATTCTTCTTGGCCAAATGAGTATTTGTAGAACATTATTCCAGGTGAACTGGTTCTGTATTGAATCCATTTAATTTTATTCCAAGATACAGCTTCATTTTTATTATTAAACTTGCGGTGAACATATGAAGTACTAAGAAGTTTTTTAAAATTAAAAAATTCTGACTGTACCATTTCTTGTACTTTAATAGGCGGAGTGCGGTGTATCATCCTGATTAGATTTACCCAGTCTATAGGAACTTCAATGCTTGCTAAAGATTTTTTTTTAGTTTTTTCTATAAGTGCATGGATGGAATCAGCCTCCATATGTGTATGACCTGGCTGCAAAAATTTATGATTAATAGTTAGTTGTCTCTGTCTGGCATGACATATGTTCACAACTTGCAATAACATTATAGTAATATAAATATTGCGATTTTGTCCCGGACAACAGTCACTATAAAAATTAATAATTTCAATATCTTCTTTCACTTCCTCAAAAATGTGTTTGAAAAGACATGATGCAATCTCCTGGCCTCCTCTTGCAGCAATTGTCTCATCCCACAAATAGCAAATAGGTCTTGATTGATCAATAGTGGTTTCATACATTGTTAAGTTGAGTGTCCATAGTTGCCTCTTATAAAATGATACACCATTCATCAACATTGGTGTAGGAAGGCATTTTTGCAAGTCGAAAGAAATAGTCAAAACTTTTGAGTTAGTCTTACTTAGGTATTTATCTTTTTTCTTTTCTTCATATTATGATTCTTCAGCCATTTCTAAATGTTTAATTTTGTCTATCTTAGCAAATTCTCGTGTTTCTTCATCTGTAGTTGATTTCATAATCATTTCGTATTTATCACATTGCTGACATGTGTCAATATTTGGTTTCTTAAATGACATATTAAATTCTTCAACAAAAATTTTTCTGTATATAGCTTCATTAAGTACAACTATTTCTAAATCTTTACAGTAACTGACATATAATCTATACATTTGAGATATAGATAAATCAGGGTTTAAATAAGTTTTTTCTGAGTGAGCTCTTGAGTAGTGACTTTCCACAGCAGGGAACATTTTGATGTGGTTACGAATCATTTCTTTGTCATTTTCATTGATTTTTTTATGATTTCCATGTTTACCTCTATTGTCAACTTTGCACATACCAGAATTAGTTGATCTTTTTTTTTTCAACCGTATTCCTTACTTGTTTTAATGTGACTGATAAGGTATTTAAGAACATGAGTTGACAAACTTGAATATTTTCACTTCCTTTTGAAAGAAAATATAATCTACTATATTTTCTTCTACTCTCCACTTCTTTGTTTTTTCTGACCCTTGGCACTTTTTTATCAGTTTCAATGACAGACGATGCAATAAACTGTTGTTGACTTTCCCTTGGTAAATTGTAATAGTTAATGAAAATGATTTCTCTGTTTTCACTGGAAAATTTTTCAAAACATTTCATTCTACAAGAACATGGCGGTAATAAAGACTTTTTTTTTATTATTTTACTTTTTGTATTAACATATTCAAGGCCTTTTGTTTTTTTTTCTTTTTCAACATTTCTTACCCAAGCTTTAGAATTTGATAATCGTTTTCTAGTTTTTAGACCCTCATTTTTCTTACGTCCTCTTTTATTTTGTTGTACAGGATCAATTTGTTGCACAAATTCATTTTCTTCTGCATTTGGTAAACATTGTTCATTGTGTTGCAGTTGATCAGTTTCTGACACAAAATCATTTTTTTCTGCATTTGGTATACTTTGTTCATTTAAAGTGTTATTATTTGCTTCAATATTATCAATCATGATTGAATCATTAGACTCAGAACTAGATACATTTTTGTCATTAAAGGGTGGTACATACTCATCAGATGAATAATCGTTATAATCAATACTACTTTCTGAACTAGATGATATGCAGGATAATTTTCTTTTAACAATACTATTTAATGAAGATTGAGTGGAAGATGATGTTGATGGATCTAAAATATTAATTTATAATAAAAACAGTATTTTATAAAAGAGAACATAATAATATTTAAACTTACCCATCTGACACATGCGCACCAAGTGTCTTGATCTAGAACTCATTGTACTCAAATTAATTTTACACTATTAAAAAATAAATAACATTACTAATACCTAAGTTACCTAACAACTAACAATTAACAATAAACAATTTAATTGAGTTTTATTACATTTTAACGTCCGTTATTAACAAATTATTATCAGTTAAGCTAAATAAACCATTATCAGTTTGAAAAATAAAATAGGCCAATCTACACATGTACAAAAATCATTTAGTCCTAACTACACTTTGGCCAATTGTTTTAAATATGATTTTTTCACTGATATGGCCAATGTATTGATAAGCCTTATCTTCAAAATAACAACACTTAACTCTTCGTTCAAATCAAATGGCCAATCTTTACGCTAAGTTGGTCACACTTGTTCAAATACATTGGCCCTTTTATCAACAGGAAAATAATCGAAAAAAAATTACATTGGTCAAAGAACCTCAATTTCATCAAAATGTGACATTGGCCCTTCTTGCACCAAGCCACAGGTATTTACTATGCAAAGGAACAACAGGAGGAAAGAATGACCTATAGGAAATTTAAAGTCTGTTCCGAACAGGAGATAAAAAGGAGCATCAATATTATGTTTATTTATTAACTTTTTCAAATATACCAAAAAATGGCCGTCACTCGACTATCTGCTCATATGACTTTAATAAGTAACACAAACTATATTACACAGTCGAACTTGGCTAACTCCAAAAAGGATAACCAACAAGTTAGAGTTATCCAAGAATTCGAGTAATTCAAGGATAATAATACAATAGTAGACAATTCTAGGAACCTGGAAAAAGTTCGCGGTTTCGACGATTTCAAGTTACAAAAGTTCACGTCCATCAAGTTTAAGTATACTATATATTTATGTATTATAAGGTACATACGATTTTGCATGTAAAACCAAAATTAAGTACTTCCGTGGCCGATCACACGAGGTCCAATGACTCAGATACCGCTCGTTCGACTTCTGATTTAAACGCATAAATACTATTAAATTTGACGTTACAATTATTTTACTGCAACGTTACACAAAAATGTCTCACATCGACAAAAGTCGTGAATCGCAATTCATCGTCTGCTGCTGGAAATGCAGAAGAAAATTAGAACGCCAGGGATTCGTACGCATCCGATTCGTGACGGGATCGTATATAATGTACACTAATAAGTAGTTAGAGGTATACACATTATTAAGAGACATATACGACAACCAAGTGTTACGGGCGACGAGGTAAACCAGCCGTTGGGCACTGTGGTTTTTATATTGTGGTTTTTTTCCCCAAGTCTGTCGGGAATAAAATTACGACGAATCGGAGTTCAAATTACGCGAGACGTATATTTTTAACACGCCACTCGTTTAAGCACCGCTGAATAAAACATTCGACCGACTGCGAAGACGACGACGACTTAAATGTAAATAGACAAGGTTGACAAAGTGAAGTGTAAGAGCGTTATTTTAAGTAATGAAAGTTTTATGTAAATCGCGAGTTATATACCACTTGAATGTTCCACCACCACTGTCACTGTCGCCGGTTCCCAGAATAGTATATATAACGCACAACGAGTACAATTTATTACCAATCAGACGTAAAAAAATTTTTGAAATATAAAACCGTCCGGTGCCAGACGTCGAGAAACCGTTTTTGTCCACACTCTTTTCACTGATTCGTACGAGAAGACGAACAAAATTTGATTAGTATTTTCAAGAGTTTAATATTATTTCGAACATTAGATAAGTAATGAGTGTTTATTGTTCACTAGATACCATTTGCATAATGTTAAGGTTTCTAAATGTGAATTTTGCATTACAAAACTATTATAATCAAATAATAATATTTTATATTATTAGAACAAGCCATTAATGTATAAATATGTAAACCAATAAAATTTCCTGTTTAATACCTAATTAATTATTCTTATGTCATTGAAAACGAATTGTTTTAATAACATTCTGAATCATAACAATATAAACCATACTAGTTTTATATAATTATATCTATTTGTAATTTATAAATGTATTATTTTGTATTCGTTAAATATGGGTTATAAAACATCTATGAACATAATAATATTGACATTATCATAAAATATCAATTTAAAAACAAAAAAATAACAATATTGGTAATATTTTAAATGTATTATTATCATTATCATTGGAGTTTTTATATTATTACTTATTTTTATTATTTTATTAAGGGGTTTTATTAAGTTAATTTTATTACGACCCCCAAACTCAGTTTATATTAACTAATATATTAGAGATCAATGTTTTGGGAGAACTTGTTCTCAAGGAATTATTACACACAATAATTTCTGTAAGGACTTTCAGTAGAATGAAATGGTTATAATTTTGAAGAACCAGGAACCGACGTTTTTATTTTTTTACATGGACTGCTTGTGTACAGAAACTGAAAAAAACGCCGTCGTTTGTTTTCTCGAAAAACCGAATAGTTTTTTTTGCTGTGAATAAAGTCCCACCAATAAAGTCCCCCCCTCCCCCCTAATAAATTCTCCCATATTTAAACGTAAAAAAAATTATACACTAGTTCATTACCATGGCCCAAACCATTTGAAATCTCTAGAAGGGACGAGGTAATTCTTGTACGCTTACGAATAGGCCACACTCGCATGACTCACGGATATCTCATGGCCAAAGAAGACCCTACATCATGCCCGAAGTGCGGAACAATCATCACCGTCAAACATATACTTACCGAATGTTGAAAGTTCATTGAAAGGCGCATTGAGCTAAAACTTCCTGAGACACTATACGAGACACTAACACCCACTCCTGAGACGACCAAAAGACTCTTTAATTTCGTCAACTCAACAGAACTGCGTCAACTGATTTAAATTTTTGTAATATAGTTAAAATAAATTTGTAAATATATAGAAAACTAGTAGAAATTAAGATAGTATGTAAGAAATTAATATAAATGTATATATGTAACGCCGGCTAATAACCTCGCATTTGATGCCTTAAACAATTAATAAAAAAAAAAAAAAACGATCAAATTTTCGAAAAAAGATAAAAATCATTTTTAAATATTATATGTTTATAGTTTTATGGCCATGGACACTTCTAAATCCGTTAAAACTTAGGAAGTTGTTTTTTTTTAAGTTACATGAAATTCAGTTAGTCTTTAACCATCGTGGACTCAATAATTAGCATTATATTTTAAATTTCACTGGACTTAATTATTATGTAAGTACATTAAATAAACAATCCAGGACTCGATTTGTTCTAAAATGTTTAATTTTATTGTGACTTGGTTCGCATGCAGCCATTTTTTCACTTATCTGTAAACGTTTAAAAAAATAATGATAATAATACAGCATGGTTACCCTGGTTCTTTAGTTATTTTTTAACGAGGCGTGGCGTGACCAACTTGATAATTATAGAACTAGAACAATAATTCAACCAAACGCGTGTACAATTATTATTATTATTAGTAGTACCATAAACAAGCATCCTAACAAACAATAATGAAAAAGAAACTATAAATTAAACTAGTCGGGTGAATACAAATAATAACAACCAAAAAATCCGTTTCATTTTTAATAATTCATTATTTTCGTGTCGAGACGACACGATAACAACTTGCGCATTACGATACGATCTGGTGTAATGTCGTGCGCGTGGACTTAATGTAAAAATATTAATTATTTAAATACTTCGATATGGAAACTTAAATAATAATATATACTACACTTCCAAGTGACGTTCTACTTAGTATACCAAACAGAACAAAATAACGTTTAAGGTGATTGTTATCTTTGGAAATGTTCAGTCTTTGGTTAACACAAGTTCAACTTTTAGGTTTTTTAGTACAAATTGATCATTATAGTCAAACTATGAGAATTTTGAAAATATATTTGAATATGTAATATAGAGTGATCTACTTGAGAGATAGAATTTTCTAAATTTATGATTATATTCCCCTTAATCCTAAAGTAGATAAACCTTCTTATGTTAGACAATTAGAAATTCAAAATGTTTCATATTTTAAATTTTGAAGTAGTTCAAATAAAAAATGTATGTTAGAACCTCAACTCAACCTCAATTGTAGAGTTTACGATAAATTCGAATCTATTTAAAAGTTCTTATCACTTCACTAGAACACGTCTAAATATGTCTATAATAATCTCGCACGTGTGCTTAACAAAGAAATAACTAGAGAAAAGAAAAGCATGATTAACTTTTATCGCTAAGCGCGGTTTTTTTTTTGTCGAGTGTGTTAGATTATGCAAACAAGGCAAGACCAAATGACACCAATGTAGACCGTTTTATCGTCAAAATCGTTCAGTGTTCTACGATATCGATTATATTATGTAGGTATTTATCGTTTTTTTTCGTTCAGATTTTCTCTTGTGGTGCGGTGACCGAGCGTTTTCCTCTAACCGTAGGTCTCATATCCGTCTCACATCGCCGTATCCACCCAAACTAATTTTTTCCGCACATGCGAGGTCAGCACATACTGAAACTTTTTGGGTATCCCTTCGTTGACCCCATCCCGATATCATCACACCGTCAAAATGCTTCGACAATTCTTGCAATCCGTGGGTTGACCCGAATCAAAGTGGTCACGAGGTACAGTTGCAGTAGGCATCGCCCCCGTCCTGACCGTGGTTCAATTCGTTTCTGGAAGACGATAACGCATTCAGGAATAATGATAAATTCTATAACAGGGTTATCGCTGTGGGTGAACCGAATACTTTGTGCTTCTCCGTTTGCTTTTTCTGTCGATCAGTAGGTACGATAGTAAAACGACAGGTGTGGGCTTACGTGGTTCGCATTGAAGAAACGCAAAATACATACAACATTATTATACGAAATAAGTTTCAGACTGACCTTTTCAAAAAAATCTAAACAAACTAAGTACAACTAAATATAATCATTATAGAATCGCCACTACCTATATGTTGTATTAAACTAAAGTAGACGTTATACATTATTTGATAAACAATTTTTCGCACTGTATAATGTTATTTGAACTACCACCACTGAAGACTAAGATAAAAAGAGTCCTTATCGTCTAAATTTAAAGTTCATTTAAATAACCAAAGGGCTTGATTTTCGATAAACATTAAAAAATATGTATTCGCTAAACAAATTATTGGAACATACTTTTCAAATTAAAAATTGAAAATGTGTGTTAGGTTTTAAATTTGAACTCAACTGTACCTATTAACCACCTATATTGTACCGAATAATTACTTCCAATATCACCCAGAGTGTTGGAGTCTGGGCCCTAGAAGTTTGTTTAATATTTTTATTTCCTGATTTCTTAACACCTGACACCCAAATAAATTATCCGGGCGCAAAGTCCAGGTGTTTGCTGATGAAAAATAACGAAATCGGTTTACCGATTCGGTTACAGAATATTGGTGTTGGTTTGTGGTCGATTGTTCTGAGTGGAGGTGCCGACTACAGCTGACTTCCATGCACTACGAAAGTACGGAATCATGTTCTTTCAGTTAAACGGATTGATAAAAATGAAAAACGCACGAAAAGCTTTTCAACCCCATAATTTAATCGTCATGGCGTTGTGTTGTATACAATATATATTGTGACGTACAGTAATGTACACGTCGACCGAGGGTCAGGTCGAGATGGGGTTTTTTGGATTTTTTCAGGACGTCATCCAGCCACTAGCGCCGTTTGATTTGCTCCGCAAAATCTACGAGGACCTAACCCATCCGCCACCACCACTTTCCCTTCAAACGCTCCAAATTTATTGATACGATAATATAATAGTAGTTCTACCTAGTCACTCTTTCAAACTTGGACTAAACGATTCGCCCTTTTTTGCTCTTAATTTAACTGAATATATCTGTAATCTCCCTTATATTTTATTTAAATGTCCTGCTTTACTGGTTAAAAGGAAAATGCTATTCAAAATTCTAAATCTTTTAATTTTCCTTTCAATCTCCACTATGTTTTAAATACATAATCAGTTACAGCTATAACATTGATAATTACCTTTATTTAGATTGCTGGCTTCATAATATTGTATAAGAATCGATGTGTTTGTAATTATATCTTGTATTTTATTTCACTGTAAATGTAAAGTTGTCATAGTTAATACTAAGTAGCAGCTCAAAATAATAATAAAAAAAAAAAACAATAGTATTAAAATATATAACGCCACTCGAGCGGGGCGTGTAAAAGAATAAAAAACGACAGGCTGTACAACCACGATTATAATATATTCAATTTTATAAGCTTGTTTTGGACAACGCGCTTATCTTTATCCGATTTATTTTATACTTTGCGAACGATATTTAGATAGACGACGTTAAAAATTGAATGATTTAATCTACCGTTGCGCACTCATGTGAATAACCCTTCCTCGGTTAAACCCTGCCAACGAGTACAGTAGAAATCGTTTATAATGACTTGCAAGATTATAATGAGTAATAATTGATAGTAATGACAGTCGGAGTTTAAACGCCATCAAGAATATTTAACCATAAATTGTTGTACGACAAGCGTAGAGTTTACATCGTCGTTATGTTAGTAGATAGGCATTGTAATGGCTGTGTTAAGTATAAGTTCAAAAATAAATTCATCGTTATGATGAAAAACGATCTTCCGAGTGAAGAGCGTCCAAATTTTCAGTAATTTAGGTAACCAAACAATAATTGTTTTAATAACAACATAACGAATTTAATAAAATATGTTCCTAATTTTTTTCCGAACTTCGTAAAAATTATTAAAATTTTTTAATTTTACCTCCAAAAAGAAGATCAAATTAATTATCAGAAACCTCTGTCAACGTTTATGAAAATTTATTCTAGTAGAAAAAGCTTTTTCAGTCACAAAAAAAAGTACATCACTCTATAATCAATACATTCTTTGCTCCTTTCCAAATCTAAAACAAGTTAATACGAAACAATAATAAATACCAACATTATATTATTTACTCTAATGATGACGTATATTATTGAAAAGTAATGTGTAGTTTTATATCACAATAATATCATAAATATTTATTACACAATCAAAAAAAATGTGATATTTTTCTTTGTAACACAGGTAAAAAAAAATGTTTATAAAAATTGTACTTATTTTGTTTGTTGATTGTTCTACTTTTGAAAAGTTCGGTTCTGATCTTATGGTACCATTTATCATTATATAGCCATACAATTTGATACTGATTGTTTAATATTTTGCCTTTTCTTGAAATGTATTTGTGTTATGAGCCGTCACTGTATACTATTGCGTGATAATTATAGACATTTAATTCGTCTACTTTTACAAAAAATAAACATCATATTATTATCCGTATACGTTCATCATTTGAACGCTATAACAACCGATAACAATTAGCACAATATAACATTGGAGTTTTTCTGGGACTTTTATGATTTTAAGTCGTTAAACCCGGTATGTCATTACAACCGACGTCATTATAAAATAATATGGTCTCGGCTACTGTTGTAGATCAAATACAATATTATATATAACATAAGCGTTTAGCGATTTAATGCCAGCGCGTTGTATTCCTATATAAATCGACATCGAGATTATAACACCACCATGTTCTCAACACGACTTTTCTCACTCTACTATTCTCTCCCTCTCGCTCTCTCTCTCTCTCTCTCTCTCTCTCTCTCTCCCTCTCCCTCTCTCACTGTTTTTCTCTCTCCCTTAAAATCTCCGAATCAAAAACGTTAATCATACTAATATATATTTATGAATGAACGCGGGCGTGCTTGTAACTGCAGTCTCGATCGCGTCTAGACTGCGATAAAACGACCGCGTGAGTGTATATTTCTGCTCTTGTGCATGTGTTGGTGTGTGTATGTGTTTGTGTGTAACGATCATTAAGGCGCGCTGTTGTTTTGTAGTGTATTTAATAACGTATTTCCCGAAAGTAATTTATTATGTATTCGTTTTACTTGAGATTTATCACCGTCGAGCCTTTTTAGTTTAGCTTAGTTTTTTTTTTCGTTTCAACTACACAATTGTTTTATGCAAACGAAGTTAAAAAGTGTAACGGCGGTACGCTATTTATACAATATGTATATACGATAAAGCAGTTTTTTTTCCGTCTGGAATGACCCCCAAAAGAACAATTCCTCTACTTAATGGCCATCGCGCGCGCATACATATTTGAAGTAATAATTTTGTTAAAAAAAAAAAATAATAATAATAAAGTAAACTAATGTTGTAACGTTAGGTTTTTAAATTTTTTTTGTCCCTATAAAACCGTCGCTTTACGATAACGAACGAAAACAAATTCTCTCCATATCAAAATCGTACTGCGTGTGTATATTTTTTTCCTGTGCAGTGCATGCAAGTCTCAAGCATATTATTATGTTTTTACTCTAACTCGTGAACGATAAAAAGAAATGTATACCATACTTTGATGATATTTTATAAATTATTTTATCAAAAATGTATGTTAATTTTTTGATAATATTTAAATATATAATAATATATTATCTTCTCGACAAACAATAAATACTTGTTTAAAATATTTATTTTAGTTAAATACTTGTTTAACAAATTTTAAAATTTATAAAGTTTATACATTTTATACTGCAAAAATATAGCCAGGTATTTCAAAATATTTCAAAATTTAACTGAATAACAATTTTTTTTTTAATTTTCGTTTTAAGCGACACAATTGAATTTTTAATATACTCATTGATTTTCCACGAATGATATGCTACTATTTTTGTTGATAAACACATTTATTTTAAGTTCCTTTCTATATTATTATCATACACAAAGTGTTTAATTTAAAAATAAATGGTAAAATTAATTATAACGTATATTCCGAAAACCGTTAATTGTTGTAAACCATAACTTTCTCATCATATTTTTTAAATGTTCGGAAAATGGAAAATTCGATTAATAACCGTGTTATATATACAAACATTGACCAACAGAATCCGTCTTCGATCCACAGTTGTTGACGTTTATCTGCAGACTGGCTGTACGAAGTGTGTGAAACTCTCTGAACACATTTCGGCACATGTCGGACAGTCGTCGGGTCGAGGAAACGTTTAGAAACCTATTCGACGAGATTTTAAATACTATTATATTTCAGTTACAGTCAAAAATTCGAGACCCAAACGAAAAATCCTCGGAAAATAAGGCTCGGAAACTAGACAGAATCGGGCGAGCCACCGAGAACGGGACCAAATCGATGTGACGTCCAATTACAGGACTGTCCGTGAGTGAAGACACAAGCACAGGCGGCTACTGTTCTAAACTTAATTAGGTCGGATTGAGAGTTTGGCCAATTGGACGTGAACGTTGTCGCGGCGCCGTTCTCGTTAACTAATGAAAGCGGTTTTCGAGTTAATGGAATTGAATGGACACTATACGCGCTAGGTACCTAATACCATATAATAATAATACGTTGTCGTCGTCGTTAAAAACGGCCACGGAATAACTTGTCCCAAAATATCCGAGCGTCTGGACCGAATATCCCTGCGAGAATGGTTTTTGAGGTGTACGATCGTTAGGTCAAGGACGTTGCGATTTTACACACATGATTTTCAAATCCTCATCAAAGTTCTCAACGTTGAAAGAGTGTCGTTCAGCGTTTCAATATATACCGTGTATGGTTAAGAATGGAATAACCATCATACACCATAATGACATTTTTGAATTTTAAGTAGGTACCTAATATAAATAAAATATAAAATACAAAATACCACATTTTTAACTTTATGAATTTTTAGTGTTGGAGAAGTATCTTATGGTGGTACAGACTTTTGGGTTGATAACCATCCTTTCCTTTTCACTGTAAATTATGTGGCAGATGGTTTTTTCGAAAAATGATCTTGTGGAGATTGAAAGTGACCCCCAAGAACGGTACGTTAATAGAAGTCACAGGAGACGCACTCATTTTAATGGGGGAAGAAAAACGTTATCGATTTATCTATTATTTTTCATTACAATATATTAAATTGTACATTTTTAATGAAAAAATCATTACGTCAGGGACTTCGTTGGCCAGATCACGTTACGGTCGTATAATTAGAAAAAAAATATCGTTATTATATTTTTCATATCGTATTACCCCATTTCGTGATTCGCTTGGCTAAATTACTTTCCCGAGAGAGTGAAAATCGTCATCAGCCTCAGCCATTCGATAAAAACGATAAGTCTTTGTTGGAATATTTGACTGTAAATAATAAGTAACATTATATTATGTGGTAATTATTTTAACACTTAACAATAATTTTCTCAGTAAATTAATATATTTTTGAAATCATATTTTATTTACCTGATTCTAAGTTTTTATAGACCAACAGTTTTTTTTTTTTAATGTACATTTTTACTATTTGCATCGTTATTGTTATTTAAGTTCTTATTATTTATATAAGTTTTAGATTATTAGGGTTTTTTTTTAATGTGACTCTTCTAAACATACACAACGATAAATTAAATAAATTCAGTTTGAAAAAAATCTATTTTTATATTTATTTTATTTTGGCTAATACTTCGCAACACTAAGTCTTCCTTGTGAGGGCATAAAAGTGTAAAATATAATTTATACAATATGATTCAATTTTTTACTTAAATCTGTACACCTCGTTTACACTAAAAAAAATATATATAAATATTTCACGTACTTAGATGCTTAGTAAGTACTTACTAATAATACTAAATATACTTTATTCGATAGTACATCATATTATAAGGAATCACCTTATTATTACTGACACCTGCGAAATCGGTATTTTTAGCCAATGCGTATCAAATATTCTAAAAAATATCATGCTTCGAATCTATTGTAAAAAATGATAAGATGCTCAAAAATTGTGTTGTGGTAATTTAAAATATGTAAAAACCATACAAAAACTGAATGATAAACAAATTTTTTTTTTTCAGTAATGGGTATAGTTTTGTTGGACGTATAGTAATAATAATAATAATATGATAGACATTTTTTTTCCGTCATACTCAATACTCTACACAGTGTATTATACCACACAATGACCGTTTAGTGATAAAAGTATCACCACAAACTATCGTATGACCATACGAAGATTGTAAAGATTACACTTTATAACTATGTACCTACTATCTACCTATTGTAGATATTTTTAAATTCTGTATGTAGGTCATGCAACTAAATTATTATAGTAAAATACCTATGACCAATGATGTCCATTTTAACATAGCTTTTTGGTTAGTAATCAAAATTAATTGAATAAAATTGACCAATCCAAGAATAATATTACAAATAATGGTTCCTGTTTAAAAAAAAAGAGCGGATGTGTTGCTCTCGTGCAAAATACACAAGTTAAGATATCTTAAGACATACATTTATTTTATATTCCAACTGGTCTAGTTTCATGTTCCGCATACATAAATCAAAAATATGAATAACTGAGTCATAAAGGATATTCTGTTTCCGTGGACACACCAAGGTATTACATAATATTATATTGTAAACATTGCGTTAGTATAAAATTATATAATCGACGGTAATTAATGGGGCGATTAAAACTAACTGTGTGATTTAATCGGCTAGACGGGTTCTCTTCTAATTACTGACTCGTGGTGTCTGATGACTTAACGAAAAGGTCCCAGCCACTGGGCGATGAAAAATCACCGACCGCTATATTAAATCGACAAAATTAAATCATCTAATAGGTGTATTATTATCGTATATATTTTTATTTTAAGACAACTCGGAATCAAGTGCCCTGATCTCGAATGTTGGTTTTAATTTGTCGAAATCGTTGGTCTTAACATCTGTGCAATGGAATTTTCGAGTGAGGAATTAAACGTGTAGACGATATCATAATAAAACTCCAATTTTCGGTTGAGTTTGTAATAAGACGAATTTCTGACCACGTTTTTTATGTTAACATCGTGCTTTTGTACGGGTTTTAATTTATGAAATGTAAAGTACACTCAAAAATCCATTATTATTTTCGGAATCTTCGAATTTTTTAAGTGACCGCAGTCTAGTGGTGAATGCCGGCATAAACGTTGAGCAAAACTGTCGAAAACTGATATATTTGCACGAAATTCGTATTAGTATAGTCTCGATGTTGTTCTACACCCAAAAGGACAACAGTCCTTAGAATATTCGATATTAATAATAATTCATGTTTGTATATCCTATATATAATATATGGTGGAGTATACAACATGGTTTGGAAGAAATAAAAGTCGACAGTAAAAGATAAAATTAATATTTACGTATTAAAATATATTTGATATTTGTATGTTGTATAGTTTTCTACTTTATTTATAATCTAAGGTTCTATAGGTTAATCATATAAATGTAGTATTATTATAAACTCACATTCACTATATTGTGCATACTATTGGTAGTTAATATTATACAACTTAAATACTATACGTTGTAAACTCAATATCTAATAAACATAAACATTTTCGAGAAAAAACATCATATGTAGAAAAAAAATAATGGGTATATGGAGGAGGTTCTTGCGTTAGAACATAAATGTTTAAACCGATGGCTTTTATGCCATAAAAAAATCAAAGTGTTTAATAATACGGTCATTTTAAGTAAGGTTAGTAAGGGTAAGTGCTTCGGTAAAAATAAAGTTCAATTTTTTTTTCTTACATTTTAGGATTATGGTTTTTTTATTATTTTTTTTAAGTTGTATACCTCCAGTATAATACTCCGCATCAGGAATTAAATCGGTTCAAAATTGAATTTATCTTACAATTTTTTTTAATATTTCTTATGAAGCACTTTTTCTATAACTCCGGGCTTGAGCGTCATTTCATTTTATTCCCAATTTTAAATGTACGCAAAAAACCTTTTCCAAGAAATTGTAACTGCATTGTTTGAACTCAGACATAGTCTAAAACATCGAAAGACATATTATAGTTTCTACGTAATCAATAAATTTTAAATCGATTACGACGTGCATGATCATATTTTTGTGCATGCATGGATTATGGGACCAATTTGAAATTTTTGAACAATAGATCAATCGAACAATCACATTACTATAAATTATAAATTATATTTTAGAAAAATTATTGAATAACAAAAGGCACCTGATCCAAGAAACTACCGACGTGTACACAAAACCATAATTCAAGCATATAAAAGGTTCAGAATCTAGAATCTCCACACATTAAATATTTATAAAATTTAACAGTCGAATGCACAAAAGAACTCGTAGATCCACAGACCGCAATTATTATAATGTTCAATGTTTATTTGTATTGATAGTAAATAACTACTTAAGATGGTTTACAATTTCACATTATGATATAAAATTTTAATTGGACTTAGGTCCTTCAGTAAAATGAAAAAAAAATCAATATATTATGTACTAATACCAAAGCCCTTAAACTTACCTCACCTACTAAAATTTTTAAAAAACTTTTCATCCAAACGAATAATAATTTCCGGGTTACATAATATAAAAGTACTGCCGGTGTCAATAAAGTATATGGTAGTTGTCATGTACAGATTCCAAAATCGCCAATAAAGTTATAAGTGCACGTAAATGCCGGAGAATAATAAATTTCTGCAACGCTTTTTCGAGTACATAATCGAAATTAATTTCGATCAATTCGTTGTACAGGATGATTTACGAAAAATGCTCACCCCTTTTTTTCTTTACCAATCCATTTATTCAAATTCTAATTTTTATAAAATATATATTATAAAACACATATACTTTTCGTATTGTATCAAGCATGTACTATGGCAATATAAAGGTCTGCCATTCAAAGTTTTTCTACAGTAAGAGTTAAGTGGATATTTGTTTTAAAAAAATATATTTACCTTTCTACGTCTATATGTTATTAATTAGAAAGTAATTTTTCGTAGTTAAAGAAATGTTTATAGTAAGGACAATAGTCTTTAAAATTAATTTAAACAACACAATGTTGTATAGCCACAGGACACTCTCTATAGAGTATAAAAAATCAAAGTAATCGAAAAATATGGTATTTTAGTATACTCAAAATATTCGAAATTTAGAATTTTAATAAAATATGCATTGTTAAGTAAAAAAAGGGGTGAACACTAAGGATGATTTTTAAATCACCCTGTATTGTGGCTTGTTACTATGAAATAGTTTTCAGGTTTTGAACGCCTGAATCGAAAGGTACGACGGAGAGTGATTGAGGTGAACGATAGGGATAAGGATGAAAAAGCGTTCTAAATATCAATAAATTTGCATTTCAACGCGTCTTAGATTATTCGTTTCTTTGAAATGGTGTACGATATAATATTATATAATACTAATCCCTTGTCACCACGCTTGTGATGACGACGATGACAATAATAATTATTAATTATCTTTTTGATTACTATTAATATTATTACGATCTTGACGTTATTTAGGCACGTACGCAAAACAATAATTATTATAATAAGACGTCGAACGCACGTAGTCATCGTCGTCTAATGAGAACAACGTACTAGTGTGTACCGAAATTGCATAACCGAGACGCCGTCGTATCAAATTATTTTAGGTGAATTATTATAACTAGCGATCTTCTCGTGTCACATGATAAATGAAAAAAAAATTGTTTGATACCTCCGGAATGGTGTGGAAACATTTATAGGTTGGACTTTTGTCATGTGGAATACGGAATATAAGAGTCAGATCGGGGACAATGAAAAATGTTAAAGCAGCACGTATTGGTTATAGGTGGTTTTGTTAGATTCTCCGCTCGTAAAATATATCGTCTAAAATAATAATTATATACAAAGCGTTTTTATTGCCACCGCTGATTCATACTCATGGCATATACGACATATTGTATGGTCTTACAGGATGCAGGACACTTGGACGGTGTAATGTAAAATTGTTTATTTGGTTTTTGAATTGTTCAAATTCGAGAATGAGCGGCTCAGGTATTTACTATTCAAAATAACAGAGCTAAATCAAACCTTTTATGATTTTTTATGGTTTGATTCTATGAAGAATAAAAAGTTTGGTTCCAGTTTCTCTTTTATTCAAAAAAAATTCTGTTCCGGGAAAATTCTGCGAAGATGTATTTCCTTACAGTGTGAATAGGAGTCTCTGAATTGTCTAGATAGTATAATATCCATTTTAAACTAGCATGATATCTTTAATATTTTACATCAAATTCACCGGCTTTTAGTGAACAAATTTGACCTGAATAATAATCCTCAGAATCTTTTATTATTGTTATGCATTATACTGTACAAGATTTACATGTTTAAATAAGTTAATATTATATATCATAGGAAAAGTTGCTATAGGTAGATACTAAAATAATTATAATTAACATTAACTTATAAAATAATATTGGTTTTTGAAAAAATTAATTAAATACCGGATCCGGAGAGTTTTCCATTCGCGAAATACGATATTTACTAAACAAATATCGTATTTCGAAAATATCGATTACGATACAGAGAGTTAGGAAGACACTCTGTATGAAGTATAAATATTATAACATTTACCGGGTTGGTCTTCAGCTAAAAAATTTCGCATTTATTTTGTCGGATCGCCCGCGCGTGACTACTGATGAGCTGCGGAAAGTGGAAAACGAGGGAGAATGATGAGCGTACAGAAGAATCTAGACCCGAAGATACGGTGGAGGGGTGGGGGAGAGAAAATGTGGAAAACGCACAACTTGGCGGCGTTAGATATAAAGAGGTCGGCGTCGAGTCGTGTTATGAATATAATATTGGCTGAGGACGAGGCGTTTTTCTCGACTATTATTTTTTTTTTTTTAATTCACGGCCCTCGAATAATAATAACCATACTCGGAGACTCAGTGTTCTTATAGGTTTTCGGTATACCGATTTCGGTTATAAATATAATTTATAACACCGTTTTAGCATCAAATCATACAAATAGGCATAGATAAAATAACGGAGTATCGACTAAGTAGTGAAATCTATATATTAGGAGTAGGGGAATCAACGGACAACGGGGTGTTTGGCTAATACTTTTTTTTTGAATTGTCATTGTTGTAATTCTCTTGTAGCATACCTAACTCGCTTATTTACTACAATTTTATATTATATTTTTATACTTTAAATTATTTGATATCTTTTTTAATAATAATCCTATCAGAGCTATTAGCGTCTTACCATATAGACCGTCAATATTGGAATTGTAACTAAATGATTATTTTAAATCTTAAAATGTAACTAGAATTTGAAATGTCACTTTTTTAAAACATATAAGCTAATTTAAACATAAACATTGTTTACTAGAACTTGTAAGTTAGGGTTATTTTATTAGACATAAACTTTAAATATTATAAACAATTTATTGTAATCAGTAACAATAAAGTATCATGTTATTTCCCAGATAGTTTTAATTCGATGCCATAAAAATATTTTTTTAAAAAATAATCAAAAGAAAATGAAAAAATTGTATCACATCTTATTTTGTACCGAGCGTAGGCTATAAATATTATGTTTTCGAGTAATAATTAAGCAAAGTATATTATCTTTGTAATACATACCGAAAATATTAAACTAAATTTATTCGATTAGATAGAAGTACCCATTTAAAATACGAATTTACTATCTACATGTAATTTGACGTTTTTATAATTTTTTATATAGTAAAAAATACTATGTGTAGTTATATACATGAACGATGATATTATTATACACCCGCTAATTATGTTTGAACACGATTTCGGTTGATAAAATGGTTCAAAATATATAAAATGTTATGCGGTGTCGACGCGTTTTAATGTTTTTTTACACTCGTTTCCATAATTAAAATAATAAAAAAATTGCAATGCATTCGCTCGGTCATAGGTCACAACTCATGGCTTCCGGTCTATAGTGTAAATAGTGTAATGCTATTTACTAATTCGTCGGCACACGATTATCATATAATACTTGATAGTTCCTTTAGCATCTCATTGTCTTATTATCTAAATTGTCTAATTGAAGTGATCAATTTCTTGGGTGTGTTAGGGGGGATGGGGGGGACGAGGCAGTCAAAGTAAACAGAGTGCAGGTCGAGTGTCAGCCTGAGAGAAAATAATGCTGGATGATTAGAAGGATGAGCCAGTCCAGTAAATATTAATGCAATCATATATTATAGTATTATATATTATGATTTTAAAATTAGATAGAGTATTATAATATTATTTTTCAAGCTGAGTTAAGTTTAAGTTAGAAATAAATTATAATACTATAATACTTAGTATGAGCGTGGGGTGACTATAAACTATATTACGTCGAGGACCCATCTCCTAGATCTAAAAAAATAAAATAAAACTTCGAAAGTTGTGTTATAACAACTTCACCAAATTAACTGTATACTCAGATTACGCATTATTTTATAAAAATTGCGATTTTCGAAAATTATGACGCAATGAATATAATATAGTGTATGAAATATTTATACGCTAGAACATAATGTACTAAAAACTTGTACTTTAGTGACTAATTCAGTTCTCAGTTCATTGGTGATACAAACTATATGTTCTTCTAATGATTACTTCCATTATATTTTTAATTTAAATGTATCTATATTTATGTTTATTTACAATTAAACCGAATAAGTTTAGTTTATGATTCATTATAATATTTTTATTTTTGTATGTTACTGTATAATCAGGATAATCTGGATAACTTATATATATGTGATTATAGACAAAACACAATTTGCAATATAACAAACTAGACTATGTATTGCATTACTGGTTTAAGTATTTTATTTTGTTTATTCAGATTTTATGTTTGATTTATAACCACCATAGTCCAAAGGTGCATAACATACATAATGTACTTAAAATATTTAACTAAAATATTCAACAGACCATAAATCATTACTCTTATAGTATGGACAAATAAGAATATTTTTAAGAAAATATGTACACCTCAAATCCTAAAATAAACGTAAAAAAAATCTAAGTTTTTAAAAAAACATTCTATAGAACTAAAATGCATAAAAATAGGGTGAACATGTTTTTATTTTTAACTTTGAATTTAAACAGGCTAAAAAAAACTTATCGAGGTTCACGATAATTCATCAACCTATAGGTAAATATTATGATACCAGGTTAAGCCGTATATTATAATCATATCGGATTACAAATAAATAAATACAAGTTTTACGATTTTTATAATTTAAAAAATTTAAAAAAAAACCAAACAGTTTATAAGTGAATAATTTTATTTAAATAATTATTTAATAATCGGAGAAAATGTATACTGCAGACTATACGAGTATAATAAATACCTCTCTAATCGAAGTAAACAATAAATTATTTTTTAAATCCATGATATTATTTGAAGATAATATAACGATCTGTCCACATTAACTATAAGGTTTTCAGTTGTTATAGCTCGTACTTAAAATATAATATACATTTTGCGACAGATTGACCATAATATACAAATTAAAAAACTTTTGTTTTAATCAATATTAAAACATTTTTTTATATATTATATTATACAACTTATAGACGCTTCCTCTGCAAGTACATAGTAAGTTTAACATTTTAATTTAATTCTTTTTATGCGTTTGGAAAAATTCAAAATATTTTTTTTTATTATTATTATTTTTTAAATTTCAATATTAATTTAGAGAAAATTAATATAAAATATTTTTTTTGGGTTGAATCGTAAAACTTGTATTTATTGATTTACTATTCATATATAAGTTTCATAACTATTGTTGACATACCTACATTGAATTAGTATAATTTTTCAATAAATTATTTTACTCACTTTATATGAGATCCCGTGATCAATGTTTAGAAAAATGTTGAAAACAATGGTGAAAAATCTTTTGGGGGTCAACGTATTGGAGACGATATTGACGTTGTTGGAAACATTTTTACTTTAGACAAACTTATGTCATTAAAAAACAATATTTTTGAAAAAAATTTAATTGTTATATTTTGTGATATTTTTACCGTATTTTTCTTCACAATAATGTCCAATTTTAATTTCATATTCAGAAGCTGAATCTTTTCCTGCCAATTTTAAAGTATTTAAATCAGATATCTTAACAACAAACCTTAGATAAGTATTATGTGTTTAGACGAGTAGTGGTTAATATTATTATGTTTGTCTACTACTGCGCTGCTCATTAGGACTAAAAATACTTGAGTACTACCAATTTATAATTCGTTAGAAATTCGATTTGCATACCTATATTTGAGTATTCATATTTCTATATGCATAGGTACTCACAGAAATATTCTATAAAATAATTAAAAATGTATGCTGTTGTTCAACAGTGTAAAAATTTTAAAAAATATATAATTTATTCATTAATGTCGTTTTTTAATAACTTAAAATTATCTTTAAATGCAGATCAAAACGGTATTGTATTAAATAATAAAATACACTGAGTCTACATTTTATAAATAGAAAACGATTCGTGAAATGTCGTATGGTTAAATTATACATTTGTACGAATAACTATCACAGTGTTAAAAAATATAATATTATCATACAATATTATTATTATATTATATTTCAGAATTGAATCACATCTCATATTCAAGTGCGTTACAAATTACGACTACATACCACTTCAATTCGTCAATATAGATAGGTAGGTACCTACTGTCAAAATTTAAATTGAATAATATCGTTTATATTATATAAATAGTACAAAGGTACATATACGATATACCTACTATGCGAAACTACGTTATCGCAAAAAATTCATGACAGCATATCGCAAAAAAAATATATGAACACCAATCATTATCTAAATTCGACTACCCCGCGTTGGTTAATCTCAAAATGTATACTGCAGACGAGTAGATCTGAAAAAAAATTGTCTATTATTAGCTATGACGTCATATTTATATTAAAAAGTAATAATAGTATTCGAGGAAATATAAACAAGTTAGGAAAGCTCACTCTGCAAGCGTACTAAATTCCCGGGTACTAAACGTAGTTTAATACAGCGCAATAAGCTAAAATTCCATATACCTAGAATTTAAAATGAATAATATAACTATTTGGTTACCTTTATATTGTAGTATCTATTTTTATAATTTTTTGTAAAATGTGTGTACAGTAATTTATTACAGGTAATAAATAAATTAAACTTAACAATCCGAACAACTTACTGATACAGTGGCACTTCATTAATCGACGAAATTCAACAGCCGGAATATAAGGTGTTAACCTAACGTTTAACCGGCTCGAATGCCCAGAATTGCCTACGGGACTTCAAAAAATCGCTTTTGCAGTATTAATAAAAATATTACTGTACTAGGTATATAAAGACGTTTTATGGATTCATGTCTATTTTTCTTCTGTTATTATCCAGACGATATACATCGAATATTTAATATTTTAATATTATTATTTATTTCTATCAATAATATTATCATATAGGGTTTTAAATTTTCACAAAATGTATTTCTTTGAAATATTTCATGAAAGTTTAGCGAAATATTCTATATATAAGTATATTATATATTTAAGCTTAAAATCATAGACTAACAGCAAGATAATATTTTTTAAAGTTATTTATTGTATTGAATACTAATACAAATAATAGCCAATGGGGACTTAATAGATAATAATTACCAATTGTTGATAGATTAGCCGATAATATAATACCATTTACATCATAATGTATACCTAATGGCTAATTTATAAGGTTTTGGACCATCAAAATAGTAATTCATAAACCTTGGTTGACAAGTCATACATTATCGATATTTCCTGCGTGTAATCAATAATAATTTTTATAATTATTATCTATAATCAATTACGTTTAAGAGAAAAAAATATTTACTATGCAAGTTTTTATATTTTTGTCTAATCTCTTAATGTTTTTATTTTTCTTAATTTTTGAACGTAAGATTACCTTTTTCGTTTCATATTGCGACGACGAAAATATTTTGTGAACGATTCGATTACAAATTACGTATAAAAAATGAATTTAAAACGAGTAGTTATATTAATTATAGTTACGAGTGTTTAAAGCTTAGATCGGTTTAGTGGAATGGTACATATTGTAGTTATGTACCTAAACATAAAGTGTTTCTCAACTATATTATATTCTGCTATTGTATATCTAAGCTTTAAACACTTGTAACCGTGACTGATTAATCCGGCGTCCCGGCTCATGAGAAATATTATGGTTTTTTTTTCAAAAATGTCGTTTCGTGTGGGTACATAATAATAATATAATATAAATATTCGAATATGATGTTAACAACAACAACAACATAAAATGTTTAAGAAGTCTATGATTTTCGAGACACTAATGTATTGTTATGTTTATAGTCAAGAGAATCACTCTGTATAATATGTCTTATATATTGGAGTATTAAATTCGGCCGAACATTTGGCTCGTTGCAACATAACATAATATTATAACAATATCACGTCGGACGTCGTAAATTAACCAACCGCCATTTTATTACTCTCCCCTCTGGTACAACGTGACACCATTATACAAAGGCGAATCCGTGGGAAGGGGTTGTTCGTCGGGGGATGGTGAGGGAGTGAAAGTTTGATGATTGTGTCTCGGTTCTTGGTTTTTTTTTCTGGTTTTTTCTTCAGAATATTTAAGAATTTTGACGTATTTAATTATAATAATAAATACTTTCGTCGATTAAGCGACTGTGGTTTTTCCTATTTTTTTCTTTTTTGCATATTATTATGAACAACTATGTTAGGTACGACAAACTATTGCTATGAATCGACCTGTCATGGATGAAAATAAAACACTTACCTTTTGCATGATTTTGACCATAGAAATATTATTTATATAATTGAAAATGACGCTATAATATCGTTAGATAGAAGTTGTTAAAATTATTAGCAAACACGGTTTTTTAAATTCTCATTAATTGTTCGGTATAAATTCGATTACTATTATTGTTAAGCTCACGGCTAAGTTACAGCAGGAGTGTGGAATATCAACAATTAATAATATTTTGTCAGTAAAAATGCAATTCGGTTGGACCCAAATGTCAGCCGTTCTTTGCGATCGAAGCGTTTTGCTTACAACAAAATGTGCGTACCGTACCTGAAAAATAAACGGAAGACTAAAACTAATTGCAGTCTAACTTTTGTTTCTATTTGTTTTCAATATCAAAGTTATTTTTCAATTCCTAATTATGCAGTTGTATTGTTTTGTTATATGTATCCTAACGAATGCATCAACCCACAGTGTCTCCATGATATTAGTTTGATATTCGTTTTAATTCGTCGTTCGTCCTTTACAACCTTAATCAATCGAAAATAAACAGTGTGTTAAACACAGATTTAAAACAATAACTCAAATCCTTAGACTAACCGTCATGTAACAGTATATTATGTTTAGCATAATACTTGAAACATCTTCACAATTGTAGCAAATATTTCATTTTTAATTTTATCAAAAATTGAGAGTAATCGGTGTATGAAGGACTTTGATCCTGCGGTAGATATTCATATTTTACAAACACAAAAAATAGCATCGGATGTCCCGATTTCTTGTATCTAATTTCCACAGCTGACTTGTCGAATGACCAAAAATTAGTTGAAAACATCGGATCTGATAAAACAAGTTAAAAAAGTGTTTGCACTTTTCAGTGTAGTGCTGAAAACATTTTCAATGTGTAAGGACAATACATTGAATATATATAATAACCTATATTGGTAATCGATGATTATCAGTGACACATGTTTATATTGTTAGTATTTTTGACAAATATTTTTTTACCGTCATTCGTTTCTCTGTGTTGTTATATGTATTTATTATAAATTGATATCACTAGGCAAATTTTAGAATCATAAGCATCTTAGATCAGCATCTTAGAATCATAAGACACTATTAAATATTTATTAAACATCATTTTCTAGTCATAAAATCTTTACACCTGCAGAAGTTATGTAAATTAGTAAATTATAAGTTTTTAGTTTCAAATTATACTCGACAAGTATAATACATAAGTTATATATATATATATATAAGAGTTGGGATTTTATAGCACTTAAAACTGCGTAAATATGCCCTGTAATATGACCTTAACTATCACTAAATATGCGTTAAAAATATGCAATAAAAACAACAAAATATGGAAAAAAGGAAATTTACTAATCAATCAATAATCACTTACAAATTTTAAATTATTATACGTAGTTTAATCACTTTGGTCAGAATCCCGAAGGGCTGTAAAAAAATTACCCAATTAATTAATTTAAAAAAATGTTAAATAAAAAGTAAGCGATTTAAAATGTTTACCTTGTGTGTTACATTGAGTTATTAATTGCTTGGCCAGATTCTCGAATTTGTATTTACCGCGGTTGTCTGCCAACAAAGTCTTGTACGTGGAAAATGAACGTTCGACTTTCACTGATACAATTAGTGCGTATTTGAAATATACAATATCGCTACATATAAGTACATCTAAGTAATTCGCCATTATTTGTATTTTCTTCACCATCTAAGATATTTGAAATAGGTTTTAATTTAGACAAACCACCATTTATTTCTAAAACGTTTTTTAATTTGAGATATAAAGGTTTACCATGTTCACCACTTAGTGTTTTCAGTGTTTCTTCGATATTTTCAATAATAATTAATGACGTGGCGAAGGACAGACTTTTTGCTTGCAATTTATCAATGGCTAAAAATAAAATAAAAAAAATTGATTTAATGTATGCCAAACTATTTTCAAGATTAGGTTTGTCTAAACATTTTTTTTGCTTTTTGAATACTAATCGCATCGTCTTGGTTGAGTAATTCAATAATATGACGAACAGCTTGTATATTCTCGCAATAATAGGTAGCTGCATTAATCCAGGTTCCCCAAAGTGTAATAACTGGTTTAGGCGGCAAGTTTACCCCAGGAAGTTCATTTTTAAATAATTGTAACCAACTCGGTGCTTTTTAAATACTTGTTAACACTTGCTATTCACTTATCCACTGTACTGAAATGAGATCTAACCTTTTCTGCTACTCTGTGCAAACCATGGGCTGCACACGTCAGTGTACATTTTAGAATAGAAAACTTGGAGAGCCGTCCCCGCCTTTACAATATATAATATGGTGCGGCGCCTGATAAAAATAAAAGAACATGTTCATGTTGTACTCCGTTCGGCCACAATATACCCATTGACTTGTTGAATAGCTGACTGATGGTAGAAAAATTTGTTTTTCCAGGACTGCCGACAATCACATATTTTGCTATACACCGACCTTCGACATCGGTTGTTTCATCGATGCTGACCCATATTCGCTTAGAAAATAATTCAGACCGAATGTTTTCCATAGTCAAGTTATATATTATTGTATCATCCACATATAATTTTATTGAAGTGATTTTATCTGGAATCGGATTTTTCATGTACGTTTCAAGAAATTGTCGAAATATTGGATTAAATAGGTAATTTATTTAAAGGAATGTTTGCCGCTATAAATGCTTTACATGAATCAACATTAAAAGAGTTTTTTTAGTAGCTCGTAAGAAACTTTTGTTTTTTTTTCAATTTTATTTTAATGGTGCTTCGTTGCTTTAATATGTTAATCTGTTTTTAAGAGCTAAGTTATGTTAAATTTTTTTTCAATGTTCACTTTACACTCACATAATTGGCAAAATAATACATTGTCGTCTACCTCAAACACTTCTTTGCCGAACACAGATACAACATTAATGAGTTTACACGAAAAAGATGATTTGACTTTTGGTATTTTAAAACAAGGTTACTACACGTTAAACCGAAAGGCGAAAATACAACGTAACACACGAGTACGGGCACACGAGACGGCTGTACAAAATGAATTGACTATACAATGTTAATAATCGCAGTAGAAATCGATAAAAAAACGCAACAAAATCAGCAGATAACAAAAATTGGAACCAAATATCTAATACAAAATTATCTTAGTATTATATTATACCTATATATATATATTATATAATCGCTGTACGGCGTTGCATCATCGTAATCGGTCTGTTTGCTTAATCTATAGGTACATTTACAATTTATTTGATAATTCGAGTGACAAAAATCTTTTCTATTTTTTTTTTTTATTTAGAAAATTTACAATCTGTAATACACAACAGAATAGGTAAAATAGGCGACTGACATAAAACTGTATACGTAAAATAAAACATGAAGCACGAGATGAGGGAAATCATCCAGCGATATACCCTCCAGTAGTTTTTTTTTTTTATACATTAATTTTTTAAGTCACGGCCTCAGTTTCTTTTGAGTCGGCTAGGTGGGTTGTCAGGAAGAGTACGAGATGCTAGGTGAGTGACTAATAGATTGGGATGGTGTTGCAGTTTAGAGTGAAATTTGTTACAGTTTAATTTAGCTAGTTGGTCAACTGTTGGCATTCTTAGATCATTGTGCAGGGTTTCATTTGGGTACTCAGTTAAATACATAAAATGATAGTATTAAACTAAACTAGTCAATCTTTTTAGATGACCAAAAAATACTTTTATAGCTTTATTTCATTCATCATTAATTTATGATCTATAAATACATTTTATAAAAATGTTTTTAAAAAAGTAGGTACACCTACTACTTATATTATGTTAAAATGCGACTACTATTTCCAACAAAAATCAAACAAGTCCTGATTTATCTGATTCTTTTACTAAAAAGATAAAACCATATAAGTACATTTACACTTAAAACTATACCTATATAAAAAACGGACTAATCTTTTTGTTGCCCTAACTTATGAAGAATTTCTTATTCGTTTTATTCCGTAAAAAAGTATGTTTTCGAAATAAGTGGACTATATTTTTTTTTTCAACAAACCTTCAATTATTTGTTTTTTATATTTCCTGGTTCTTAAATTTAGTAAAGAGTATTCGAAAGCAAATAAAAAATCTAGATACTTTCTTCAAATACATTGCTCATGCCAGTATACTGTATTCTGACAAAAAAATAATTTGATTGATTAGCTGCCTGCTATCAGTTCACCTCACTTTTGTACACGGAACACATTTTTGTAAATGTTTAGTGAGAGAAGGCAAGATTTTTTGCAAAATACTCAAAGGCACGTGTCACAATGATGACAACGATAAAAATATGAGCAAAAACAACATACCCGACGTCAAATGGATTTTGTCATTCCTGCGTACTGCGTTTAATATTTTATGTTATGTTATGTGGCAGATCAATTTTGAGCGATCTTTCGATATTCTAAAATTTAATATTTTATAATACAGTCAAGCCTCGATTCCTAGAATTTTTGTCTTGTCCCTTGAATTGATTTGAAGTTGTGTTTAAGGTGTATAAGTGTATAACATAAAAAATACATAAACTGATATTATTATTCCCCTCGAGACTCGAATTATCGAGACTCGACTGAAAATAAATTTAAATATAAATAAAAACTCAAGTCTTAAAAAATTTGATTTTACCGCCATCTTTGTGTTCAGTAATTTTTTCAATATAAAGTCTCTGTCACATTGACATCTTCTGGAGTACAGAGGTTATCTGAAACCGAAGCATATGCGTGGCGCTATCGCTTGACGCGAAAATTATTAACAACAGGATAGGTCAAGGAAAGGAAAACGCTGTAAAATAAATAAAAAAAGAATTACTTTTTAAAGTTCAATATTTTTTTTTTGTTTTTATTTGTATATATATGTATAGTTTGACGACGATCGAATCCAACACGATTTTCTCGTCACAATAAAATTAATAAAATCTTAAAATGTACAAAGTTTAAGCCAGGAAAAATAATTAAACGAGTATAATGATAATAATAATTATAATAATAATAATAATAATAATAATAATAATAATAATAATAATTTTATGCTATGTATTTATAAATATTTATAATACACATATGTATACAGATATAATAATTTATATTGTAATATTTTAGATGTAAAACAATAATAATAATAATAATAATATACACATCGTCATCGTAATAATAACACGACAGACGTTATATATTATTTCGGAACGAATAACAAATAGATGTTATATAATATTATTATGTATAATACAACGCATGCGCCAAACATCGTACACGCCATATCATAATAATAATAATATTATTATAATTGTTATTATAATAATGTAAATATATATTTGCGTTATAAGGCATAATATACAATGTAACGTGTATATAAAGTATATAAATATAATATGCGATATAGGTATGTTAAAACATTTTTTTCCCTTAAAATACTAATAATACTCTTATATTTTGTACGAATTATGGGGTTCAAAACGGAGGAGGAGGTGAAAAATCAACGAAACAAATCGAAACATCTCTTATTGCAAGAGACCTGTTCAGAATCTTTCACCCGGCGATCACAAAATTAACGTTTTTTCGTGTTTTTCTTCATCGCAACGTTGTATTATTATTATCATTATCGTTCGGATCGTCAAAAAATCATAGTCTCCCGATGAGATCGCGTGCCCAAAAAAATCCGTCTACTAGACGAGATGTATTATAATATTATCTTAATGAAATGTAAAAAGAACGGCGTGGCGCGAGTCATCGCGTTGACTTGAGAACGATATGATAATATTATAATAATATTATTATTTTATGTTATGATATCATACGATAAAAAATGCAATGGAAATTTTTCTAGGAAAATTCAATAGAAATATTTGTATAAAAAGAAAAGATAAGAAAGTTGTGCGACGATGACTATTCGACATGGTTTGATTTTCAAACACGAATTTTATTTGTTAGGTAGGTACACCAAAAATCGCTGCCGGAGGGATTTGCGGATGACATAGTGAGTTTTTGAATACAGTATGCGGGCGAAATATAAAGGATAGAATTTGGTTCGGGGACAGTATTTTAAGTATTTATATTTTATACTACTACGTAATACAATAATATTATGATAATATCAATGACGATTATTAATATTAAGAAAGACTTATACAATTTTTTTTTTTAATGAAACAAAACAATTGCAATAATTAACTAAATGGTACTTATACTTCTAAGGATTAGCCTAATAATAAAAATGATGATAATAATAATAATAATATATAGCAGTAAAACACACAATAGTCTAACAACAATCATAACGAAAAAAATAATTAAACAAAAAATAAAAACACAATGGTTCCATACTTAATATCATACGCAACAAATATCTGGCCCTAAGGTGTAAGGTGCGGTCTGTCTACAGGCGATAAACAATAATAAAATAATCATACAAATAATAATCATAATCATAATATAATGGTAGATAATTTTTTTTTCATTTATAAATATAACAATAATAAGTTTCAAGTATTATAATATTATGCAAATACCAACACATGATGTATTATAATGATAATAGTAATAATAATAATAATATTATATTATATTAAACGTATGTGGTACGAACAAAAACAAAATACAATAAATAAATAAATAAATAAACAAAAGATTTAAGTTTAAAAAAAAAATGAAACAATAAATTATTATAATAGAATATTTGCAAACTATCAAATAAATAAACAAGTTTTAATTATAAAATATAATATCGAGAACAAATAATAATAATTAAACCAATAATAAAAACGAAAACAATAACGCCACATTTTTTTTCGTCATTTTTAAAAAAAATGTTTTTGTATATATTTTTTTTTTTAATTTACTGGCCCCGTTTCTTTCTCTTTGCGCTAAGAAACACGTATTCAGTTTATTATATTATAATTATCTAAAATGCTTAAATTTTTAAAAATTGTTTACTATATTATTATTGTTATTTCTGTTTTTAATATGTCACCGTTGATGTGTCGTTGTTATGAAATATTATTAAGTATTATTACTCGGAAATCGAGATTTTATTATATAAATGATTGGACATAAATTAACTGCGAAGGCAATTTTGTTCGTCTTATCCTTATTAATAGTATTATTTCGTCTGGCAGTGGCTCGCCCGCGCGCGAGCAGGGACAGTCGATCAGAGCAGCGCGGAGATTTTTGATTCAGGTTATACTTTTTGGTAAAGAGGAAGATGGCGGAAGTAAATAATGAAATCGTCTCCCTGACGTTGTTTTCAATCGTATAATTTTTTTTTATGTAATAATAAATATAATAATGATAGTTTTTTTTTTTGCTTTTTTTTGTTTTTTTTTTCAAATTAAATTAAAACGAAAAATGTCAATATAGTAATAGAATAATAGAATATACAAGAATATAATGAAATAATATTAAAATAATCACATCATAATAATATATAATATTATTATATACGAATTATTATTGGTCGATGAAACACGATAATCACAAAGTTATGGAAATACAATGATGTTTGAAATGGCGTAGATACAGTATATAATAATGATAATAATAATATTATTATGTAATAGTTCAAAATATTTATTATGTGTTGTTTGGATTGACTAAAAACCTAAGAAACATCGCACCGGGCGGCAAGAGCACGACCGTTATTATTATTATAATGAATGAACGATATACACATTATTATTATTATATAAATAGTCCTATAATAACTATAATACCTATACAAGGAAAAAAATTGACTATCGGATCTAGTAAATCAGTTCTATAAATGTCTCATTGGATCAAAATACATTCGCCTAATATATAATATAATCATTATAATAATATTAAAAACGATAGTAATAAATTTACTTATAATAATTTTTTTCATGCTAATTATTTATAATAAATTGTTTAATTTTATTTACAAAGACTACTATAATTATTTTAATAATTATCATTTAGGCAATTATATAATATTATGCTATTTACAAAAATTTATTTTTTCTGTTTCCGAACAAATTACAAACTCTTCTAAGACCGTAGGCCTACGATTATAAAAAAAAATCTTTTAAGGTTTAAGTTTCGTATCCGCCCCATCCAAGTCGTCGATTATTATTCATATAACATAGTTCCTCTGAGTTCCTATGCATGGCCTGGTATGCAACAAAAAAAATATGTGCGCGTCGACGAGTGGTCAGTTATATTTCATATTAACTTGACATTTTAAAAATGTTGTGACCAAGATAGACTCAATTTACACTTTTTTATAACAATTTACCTGGCAGGCGCGACCAGTGAATGGCAACACCTGAGATTTTTAACGATTTTGATCATTAGGCTCTGGAGTCATTATACATATTATTATATTTACACAATGATTTTACACATTTATCATACGCGATAATGGCCGTTAATATTATGTTATATTACTGTAACAGTTAATGTAATAATATTAATAATAATAATATAATGATGATATTGATAAGAAACTGAAAACTCGTTAAAATATTATTACTATAACTGTATTACAATACAATTAATATGATCGTCCCCGACGATAACTATATTATTGTATGTTTATGATGTTATTTTTAATTTAAAAAAAAAAAAATTCATATCTTAATAGTTATCATTTTTTTTTTTTTTTTATCAATTTTCATAATAATATATTTAAAAATTATTTTAATGCATTAATTATACTTTTGGTATTGAAATAATTATTTTATACATCATATTATTATAAAATGTATACACGAGTATTGTACGTATATATATATATATAAATATTTATATATATATATATATATATATACATGCACAAATGCACGGGTATGACTGGTAACAAAATATTATGTATAAACGTAAAATATATAAATCTTTAAGAATAATAATAATAATATTAATTATAATAAATTACAATAATAATGAAATAAATACCACCGTTTTTCCGGAAACTTTATCTATGCGCGTCCATCTGTCTGTGCTTGTGTACGAACGTGTGGGTGGGTATATGAGGGGTATTTAATTTTAACGAGTTCTAACATAATATCGTCAGAGGGTAGTTGTAGCGGAGGTAGTGGTTAGGGTGGTAAAACGGTAATGTGTGTGTGTGTATGTTTTTTTTGCGCGTTTCTCTCTGGTTGTGTGTGGGTGTGTGTGTTCGTGCGTCGTGTGCTTGCGTTTAAGTGAAGTGCCGCTTCTTGTGCAGCGCCAAATGGTCGGACCTGGAGAAACATCGCTCGCAGTGGCGACACTTGAATGGTTTGGCGCCAGTGTGCTTGCGGTAATGGCGGGTCAGCTCGTCCGACCGGGCAAAGCTCCAGCCGCAGCCGATCCACTCGCATTTGTACGGCTTTTCGCCTGCAACGGACGAAACGGAAATAAATAAAAGTAATAATAGTAATAATTATAACGATAATAATAAAAATAACAGTAATATATTTTCATAATATTATTTGTACTGTGTACATTCACACGAAGAATTATTATTATTTTAAACACTTTAAGTTTCCGAGACGCGGTGCGCTTACCCGGGTAGTAATAATAATAATCCGAACAATAATAATAATAATAATAATGACGTATGTCCTCGTTTAAAAAATTAAATTATACTGGACAATGCGGTTCGAACAATGAACGACGGAAATCAAAAACTATTATATTATGTATCGAAAACGGTTTTCGTCGCTAGTGCAGTCCATAATATATAATTGTTATAATATAATATGATTATTAAAGCACATAATAAGGACAGTAGTAGAGTTCACATAAGAGTCATTTAATTAAGCTGTAACTTAAGAATATTGTGTAGTATAATACAATGACACACATTTTTTGTAAATTATATAATAACTATTTAGTTATTTGTTTTTACAATGAACATTAACTATACTATTTATTGCTAAGAGTACCTAATTTCAAATCAAGTTCATTCACCGATAACTACTAATCCCATATAATTGTACGATAAGGTATTATAAAAAGCAAGACTGTATAGTGTATATTGTTTTAAATGGTGTAAACGACCGAGTTAGAATGGGTTCCATAAAATACATTCTGACTATTTCACATTTAAACGCATGTTCTTAGACATTGAGTATTCTACTAATAACTATAATAAACGTAATAAAATAAACTAATAAAAAACAGAGTTAGACAAAAAATGATTACGATTAGTCGGCAATAAGGCATTTATGGAGTTAATTATTATTGTATCCGTAATTTAAAAGTAATATAATTGATTATAAGTGTGCAAAGTTTAATATCATTAATTGAACTGGTAAGCTGATCATCATGCATTTCAATTGTAAGGTTTAATCTATTCTAAAAAATAAATAAGAGCAAAGTCAAACAATGCAGATCATGGGATCATCATGAACTTCATTCATAGAGTTTGTCTGCCCATCAGTGACTGTCGTATTACCGAACTGACGAATAAAGACAAGAAAATCATTATTTTTTTTTTATAGGCTGCATAATGAAGGTATCAATAAGCACCAGATTTTCTAATAAATTAGCCATTCTATTTTATAAAGATTACGACTTTTTATATTTTGACAATTCGATAGTATTTTATTGCGATACGAAAACAATAATTATAATATTACCAATGGTATACGTAAAGGAAAATTATATTTTTTGTCAAGTCGCAAGCACTATTCGTGGAATAAACGCTTAAAATGATTGTGTTTTTTTTTTTATGTATTTACGTTATTCTTACACTCTGCTATTATTATTTTACTCACGCGGTGGCGCGTTTTTGACGTGAGAAACTAATAAAATATTGGTTTTTTTGCAACAAAAAATAACCACCCAATTAGGTATGCTGAAAAAAAATTATCAACTTTACAGTATATATTTTAAATAAAATTAACTTATTATTGGTAAGATGTATGTTTAAAGAAAATGGCAGTTATATTAAAAAAATTACATTTTCTCCTTGAATAATAAACTCAGAAAATTCTATAATTAAACAATCATAATAAATTGTAATGGTGGTCAGATAAATTTCTGATGTTTAACTATGGATAGGACATATATTAATTGTATGATAAAACGATAATATTATAAATTACAATGTTTAATATCAACTGTAGGAAATAAGTGAATGGAGTTACAGTGAAGAATTACAATCGGTATAATAAATATTTCTAAAAAAAAATAATAATTTGTCAGTATTTCAAAATCAGCAATTCGAGGCAACGGAAGCCTCCTGTCCCCCCAACTAATCGTCATCCGATCATCCCAATCGCGTACACGCAGTAATAGTAGTCGAGCTTAGGCCCATCTGCAGGAAAATATTCTTCCTGGAGAGCGACTAAATCGTCACATCGTTATTACAAAACGAACAGCTCAGCACTCCGGACGCCTCGGCCTCGGCTGCTTCGATGTACGACATTTAATAATAATGTTCACTGGTGGAGTGGAAGCCCACTCGGAGGTCTCGGCCGGTCGATCAGTGATAATATTCGGACATTACGTATTGTGTATTAGATATTATCGTTGTTGTTGTGTATTATGGCCGGCGAAAGTGCCAGCGCCACACGGCGAGAACTGACCGAAAGAAAACAATATATAATAATATTTTACGGATCGCAATAATAATCGGGTTCAGCAGTATAAACACGACACACACGCGAGCAACGGCCGCGCCAAAAAATATATATATAACGACCGGAAAGCAATAATAATAATGAGGGAGCCGGCGAAATCGATCGGAATCGCAGACCGCCGTAATGGCGGTTCGTTCGCGCGTTCGTTTGGCGAGATAATAATATTATAAACGCCGAAAAAAAAACCGACGATTTTGGTGTATATAATATAGGCATGTTATATGCATTACACTGGCGGCAGTGTGCGCGTCCCAAACGACCGTTTTAATTATACACAAAAGGGTTGGAGTGGCATTTTTTTTTATTTCTGAGACGGCTTATAATAATATTAATATTCTTGTCGAGTTTCCCGCCGCTGCCGTGTCGTGTGTAACGTTATTCGCGCGACACCTAAACGCAAAGAGTTAGGACGACTCAATGAAAAAAAAAATAAACCCGACTTGGTTGAAAATAATTTATACTCTTGCGGGTATAATGAATCGCAGTATAGTGAGTAATAATAAAATATTTAACTGTGAATGTTAATATGGAAAAACTATTAACTATTAACTTGGTAAAAAAAAAAAAAATGAATTTGTTTTTTAACCACTACCGAGGTCACACAATATAGCCATTGTGCATCTTAAAATGTTTTTTCTCAAATAAGTTGAAATAACTAACCGTTTCGTTAACTAACATTCATCTATTTATATTTTATTTTGCATCCACTGACTCCAAAAATATAATATTTATTTATTTAAAATCATTGTCTCGCAGAGCTGCGTGATTATGCAAACTATATATTATTCATTATTTTTTAAATTTTAACTATAGTTTTGGATACGTATATACAAGGCCTTAACTTAACCTATTATTTATTAAATGTAACTGAAAAACCTTTGCCTATGCATATTTGATCTGGATCGATATCACCAACCGCACGTACTCAAGTTGTATACGAAGGTTAAGATTTTCTTTAGCGTCCGCGCAATTCCATTTTACCCATGACTTCATTAATGATTAAATTAAGTGGCAAAGCAGTCAGTTTTGGTCTCGCGTATAATTTACAAATCCTTTTTTGTGACATATTTTAATATTAAGGCGTATATGATAATAATATCATACTATCAATGCTTATTAAATAATTAACGCAATACGACCGTAATATATAATACAAATTAAATTTTGTAACAATGATAATAATAATGATAATAGAAATAATAAAAACAATGAATATTATTTCGTACTATTATTATTATTATTACATTTGTTGTTCACAGCTATATCCTTGTGGGAATTTCGTCCAGAGTGCGAGTTTAAGTTTTAATTTGTTTTAATATCAACAACAACGACGACAATAATATTAAACACGTTTAAATGTCCCAAGTTTCCCGGTTGTTCCATTTATCACATTATATTTCGGTACGCTCAAAAGGTTGTTGCTGGTAATTAATAAACGAAATTGAAACATTTTTTTTATAATTCCTTAACAGGATAATGTAATGACAAAAACAAAGTAATAATTATTATAAGAAAAATCATTTTCAAAAAAAGTTATATTTTGGTGAACATTTATAACAATGTATTATGCTGAAAGCAGCGTAATGCAACGATTCGTGTTTCTATACAATTTCGACTAAAACAGTACTTGATTATTATGTTATGAATACTACGTAATTAAAATAATATCACTTTCTTGGCTACAACAGCCAAAATTATAATTAATAATATGAGTTTAAAAAAAAAAAAAATACATTGAGTGAAAAACCAATGTTATGACCTAAAAATTCTCTAATAATTTATATTCAAAATGTTTACACGGGATTTTTATATTAAATTCAGACCTTACACGTTTGAAATATGCGTTGAAAAGTTTTCCCATTATAACTTTTTAGATTTAAACTGTCCGAATAACGCTAGACAACAGATGCCAACGGTCTCCTGCGGAGTCTGATGCTCACGCAGCGCAGTCGGAAAATTATGTTTTCAAACAAATTTCGATAATTCTCATTGAATTATTAAATAAAGTATCACCATTCTACGCTTCTTACCCCATCTACCTTGTATTGAACACTCAGCGACGCTAAACGAAAAACGATCGTGTAGATATCACCACATAATGTACGAACTCACTTGGACGTGCTATGTAAACTAGTGAATTCGTATTGCAACTTTTAATTAAATTAACCTCTGCAATGACTCAATACACGATGTATTGTTAGGTCATTTAAACAAAAATATCGTTTAAAAAAAAACCACTCGAACACACGCATTTAAAAATTAACTATTTACAACTTTGTACATTTTTTTTAGTGACACAAATAATTCATAATATATGTTTGTTACGTTTATAAATTATTTAAACATAATTTATCTGTTTATGCATTTTAAATTGTTTAGATTTTTAGCAGACCGAGGGAGCTATATTGGTTTATGCGTGCAATGTGTTTTTTCTACTAAAACATTTTTTTTCCGGGGTCAGTAAAAGTACTTCAAAAGTTTTATGAACCCCTTGAAATTGAACACAATAATGGCACTTTAGTTTAGAGGGGTAATTTTTTTGATTTTCCTGGCAGTTTTAAAAACGCAGTAGGAAAAAATCATGAAAATCATACAATGAAACGTGCCGTGACCACCATTCCCCCAAAATCGCTTTCGCATGAAAAAATGAAATTCTCGGAAATAGTTACACTGACTGTTGGTTTATTTTTATTAATGTTTAGAGATTCGGTGTGATTTTTGGATAATACACTATATGATAGTATGAATTAAAGTTCGAAATCCCTTAACGATATGTTTTTTTAGGAAAACAGAGTAGGTTCATCTATGATATCTTGACTTATATGCGTCAACGGCCGTTGTACTAAACCAAACGACGTGTTACTATCAATTCTGATTTAATTAATTAATAATATTTAAAGCAATAATATAATATTCACGGAAACAATAATCATGCGATAAAAACAATATCACGAGAGTATACATGTCTTTTAGGTATAGGTAGTATGTATTATTATGTGTAGGTACATTGTGTTATTATTGTTATTTTACGCATAGTGCACTGTTCCACCTCGCCTCCACATCGACGTCCCCAGTGACCGAGATCAAGGAAAAAGAAAAAAAAGGTCGTAAGTCCACACGTAAGTATTACATGCACGCGGCCTTTTCGGCGACCGAATAACAAGCCCGACCCCCGAAAATCCTCGAGAGAATTGTACTCGGTCACCCGCCGCCAACAGTAATTCGAGTCGAACACTCACCTGAAAATCGATACAATATTATGTTATGTTTTGTATATCATTATACGATATACGCCGTGGCACCCGCCGAACTGCTTTCGAAATCCATACGCGACGCACGTGCGACTCCTCCGGTGTGAGTAAGAATGTTGTCTTGGAGTCGCATAAAACGAAAATATATATTATTAAATAAAACAATAACAATAATAGCTTACGTTGTTATATTATTATGACACATCGGATGATATAATGATGCGTCAGGATTGGTTTTTTTTACTCCCGTGGGCCGCCAACGACGTACCGAAGACAGCGTTGTATCGAAAATGCCTATACGAGACGCCGTGTCATAATAATGTGTTATTTTCCTTTTTTTTCATAACCAGACTTGAATTATACGAGACCCACTAGCGTGTAGATGTTAATCACATAGTGTTAGTTTCGTCTCTATCTTAGTATGTGGGTATAGTTATGAAAATCAATTATGGCATATTTTACAGATATTAGATGTTTAAAAGAAAATCACTCCGCTCTCGTCATAACATTATAGACAAAAGACAATTAAAGACAAAATTCAAATTTGAAAATTTGAAAATCCGACAATTTTCGATGATAGAATCTTTAAAATGTTTTATTTAATTTTCGTCAAACTCAACTTTTAATCTAAGGCCTATATCGGTCCCAAGTCACCGATGAATATCTCTGTTAATGTGTAAGAGAATACCTCCTTCGTGCTTGATATTACTATTTTTATATTTTGTACACGTTGGTTATTTTTTTTATTCTAATTAGATCTGAACTTTCACATTGTCCAACTCGTTTGAACAACTCTATCTACATACTAATATTCTAATGTATTACATTATGCAATAATAGAAATGAATAATTTAGCATGCGAACGACGCTTCTCTAGGCGTGGATATAATATAATATAATATGTAGGTATTGTGGTGTACAATTCGACACGACAACACTGCAGAATGGTATTGAGGTAACACTGACGTGGCACAAAACAGTGATCTGAGGTATCAGACTTGATGCGAGCCAATCAAATGATATGCCCGTACGACTATAAAACAGTGTGTAATATACATCGTCATGTACCACGTATTATTATATACGGCCGCCGACACTCTGGGAGTAAATTTTCGAGACGGACCGAAAAAAAAACGCACCCTCGCGAGTGTTTTACCCTCCCAATCGTCTTACCCCGACACCTCGTCCCTCCCGTTTACTTTATATATACACCATTATATAACTGCAGAGTGCGTATTCGACGCGGGCGAGAGCAGAGATGAGCGCCATCATTTGGAATGCAAGAAAGCGCGCCCGTCGACGGTCTACGGCGAAACGTGATCTGTTTTTGAACATCACAGGGCGGACTTAAGGCACCCTCGAACCGGCAACGGCGGCGGCGGCACATAATATATGGGGAATTTCGGCAATTTGTCATCGGGCGTTAAATCCACTCACGCCCGTTCGTTATAATATAGGATCGACGGGTGCGTGGGCGGTATAGTTACAGAAAACGATAGTACAATAATAATAATAATAATAATAATAATCTCGATGATGATACACGTTCGGGGCGCGGACGTTACGCGAATTCTATATTATAGGTACACGCGGTTTTTCGGAAAAACAAAAAACTCCCTGGAAGACGAGAGACTCGCGACGAGGGTATAGGTATTAATATATGCGCGCATATTATTATGGCGTTGCGAAATATTATACACCCGTCTCCGGAATCCTATTAATTTAGTTTAAAGCTCTTTAAACGAAAACCCCATGTAGTACGAGTGTTGTTATATTAACATAAATTATATTTAGACGGCGTTAAGCCGATTCACTGAATCCCCAATCCTGCCTGCTTGCAACAACTCCTCCCCGGCTCCCGTGACAAGCTTTTTCCGACCAAAAGTCATAATATTATTATTTCGAGTTGGACGCGGAACGGACGGAATACGTATAGTATCTATATGTGACAAAATATTACAGCTGTAGCAGCTGCAGGTGACTCGGACAATATCCGAGTAAAATTACTACACAGAATTTGATGTTTTTGTCGAGTTGTCACACATCATAATATACGTACACATTAAACTATATTAATATAACTGATAATAATATATGTGCGCACCGTAAACGCATGCATATTTATTATTATATATTATATTCTATATGGTAACAACATGAGCTGCTGTAGTGACGTCGCGATGGCCCATCAATCACCGACCACGGAAAACGAGCTCTGAAGATTTTTTCACACCACTCGACGACATCTCCACCCCCCCCTCCCCCCTTTCCCGTACACCATCCATTACCGCTTCGAATTTCGTCGTCGCCCATTAATTACCGTTTCGTCGAGCAATGCAACGGGACAGTCGTGGTGCGAAAAAGGGATTTGTAATTACCGGCGGCGACGGCCTATAAAAGCCCGGCGATGGTAAAAAGGACGCCGCTTTGTGCACTATATTATAATATAATATTATAAAGGCGGAAAACCCCGCAGAGTGTGTGTGCGTGTAATTTCGAGGAGTGTGTAGGCGAGACGACAGGACGCGATCGTTTACAGGGAGGGACCGCAGACGTTGGGTCTATATTAAATAATTATTATTACCATATTATAATAATATCATCGCGTAGCGTATAAAGGCGACACGAAGGAGACGAGACGCGTACGTGTGAGAGTGCCTGATACTGCGGAAGCGGTGGTAGACCCGCGTTTTAATTTCGCCGTTTATATACGCTACCACTACATCCACTACGACCACTTCTATCCCCCCCCCCCCCAATCACCCATATCATGGGCAGAAGAAAGAGAGAGCTGGCGTTCGCCAGGTTTACGCTAATTAAAACCGTTTTAGAGTCAACCCGACAACCATCTCCCCCCTCCATACACACATATAGTGCAAGTGCGTCGGTGTGCGCAAGCTCGCTAGTCAGAAACTTGTCCACATAATGCGAGTTTTATGATGTAGATAATATTATTTTAACACACTCACGAGAAGCCGACTGCCATAAAATAATCTATTATTATTATATTATATTATGTACACCCCAACGACGGAGACGTGACGTTGTACGCGCCTTGTTATCTGGGTTAACGTCCTACAACGAAAGTCCGTACGGAAACAGTTCTGCGGCGATCACTACCCTACCTACACATACCGTAGTATAATAACCTGGTCGGAAATGTTGATTTCGTTCGCCCAAGAGTACGCGAGTGAAAATAAGTACAATCCGAGTGGAGCACGATTACCGAACTAATTCACTCCGAACAGACGTGGACAATTATATTCATTTACGTGATTCGGCTTTTATTTGTAGAACTCCAAACATATAGCTCGGTCAAACTGACGAGTGGTAAGAATAAACAATTAATAATCCAGGGACGTACTCATGTACAATGAACACGGGTACCTTAGTCAGGCAACGCGTATGACATAAAATAGGTAGGTACAGCATAAAAAAAATCCCAAATAATAATTCTAAAAACCTTTGTGATCAGTGTACAATACAAAATTAGATTATGACGATGAGCAAATGTATTACGTCGATAAAAAATATCCTTCATTTGCGGGAAAAAAATAGTTATTTTATCAGTTGCCTATATTTTTTTTTCGGTCTTTTCCCCAAAGTGAAATCATTTCTTTCTCACAGACAGTACTCTAAAATTTGTCCAAACGACAAGCCTCAGACCGGATACAGGCATACAGCTGTAGCGAATGTTTTGGATACTCTCCGTCTCGCGGCTATTTAAAAATTCGTTTTACTTTTAAAACTTTTACAGCACTCAACGAGTAGCATATCCTCTCTGAGCTTCGACTACGCCGTACGAACCGCGTACACGTTACGCTCGCAGCGTTGAAAACGAAAAACAAACAGTGGCTATTTTCATCGAAATTCGGTCACAAAATTTAATAATATTTAATCTATCTTCTCTCCCTGGTATCATCACCACCCGCACGAGCATGCTGACGGCTGACGACCACGTATAAAACGATGTATCTGTTTCTGGGTGGCACTGCGTGACACATAATAACTCACGTTCATAAGAGAAAATAAAATGATTCGAGAGATATTGTAAATTGTTGAGTCGTCGTCGGGTCCGCCCATCCAATACTATTATAATATACGTACAATAATAATGCTGATAAACGACAATGTAGGGAAACTATCGTGCAAATCGAACAGAATTCGTTATCGATTTGTCATCATAGTCGATCACTTTTCGGTAAAAGTTCGATGTTTAATATCATAACTATAAATTATACTTACTTATTTAAAAATATAACACTCTACACATTAATTTCAAAAGAACATAACAATAAATAGTATATACATCTATGAGTATTTGAGTTATTTTAATAAAAATCGTGTAATTATGGAGTTTTTTTAACCACTTTTTTCGACTTGGTAATGGACTAGTTGAAGACAATTTATCAAGCAAACTTAGGAGGACAACAGGCGATTGTTGGTCCATTTCTCTGGTGCATCCCCTGCAGCTAAGTAACAGAGAATAGTTCGACAACGCGAAACCATAGACGACGTTTTATTATACTATCCCAACGACTAAAATATATTACTTGTTTCGAAAACATAATAAAAACTGTTTAAAATAGTTTTCATTTTATAATACTTTTATTGTACGGCATAACGGTATACTATTTCTTTTGACAATGCGATTGTCTTCAACTTTTGGTCGATAACTTTCTTTGTAAAACTTTTCGGTATCCTTAAATTTGCCGCCGGGGTCGTAATCGAATACTTTTTTCCCGCGAAAAAAATTACGACCTGGAAATTAATTTTAAAAAAATGCAGCATTATTATATAATAAAATATGTACTTCAAATGACGAAGCTTGAAAAAAACTGCGAAATTCTTTCGTTGACTTGCGGCGTTTATTCAAACGGTAATAGAAAGAACGCGCCTCGCCAAGCACCGAGTCGTTCAAATATTATTATTTATTTAGTCAATAGTCGAAAAGTCCATTTTTTCAAAAGTATCTATATTCCTCAGTCCTTCTTCAACATAATAATGTAAATCCAGAAGAAGTATTTTAATTATTATTATACGAGTATAATATAAAAATGTGTGAAAAAAATGAGCATCCTTTTAAATAATACACATTATTTTTTGTAAAAAACATGTTTATCTACTTTTTGATTAGTAAAACTGTATTATTGTCCATTTTGTTACTTAAGTCGATTAAAAACAAAATCAAAATTGTTACTTACAATATTTATAAATTTCAGATTGCAAATAGAAAAAAACCGCAACATAATATTAGCTACTACTAACACTCTAAAATATCAATTTCTATACAGACAGGTCTAAATTTTTACCTTCAATTAATAGAGTACCAATTCAATGTTATTTTTAAACAATAATTTTCCTATATCATAAATAAAAAACCAATTAAAAATGAATAAATTATATTATATAGGTGAATGTATTCTTTAATTCTTCGTGAAATAACCCAACACGAATTGGCTTAACTCCTACGTCGGAAATATCATAATATAGGTACGTAATATGGTATTATATTCAACGACAGAGTAGTTGATAACTTTGTAATTTTTTCGAGTAGCGTATACCGTATGGTCCCTGTGTAATTTACACGTAAAACCGCCTTTCAACGACGACAGCGACGATGACAACGTAATGTTGGGTATAGACGGTTCCGTTTTACGGCCTTTGAGGGGGGGGGGGTAAGGAGTATGGATTTCCACGTTAAACTAATAATATAAACGCACTGTGCATTCGGTGATGACGACGACGGCGACGACAGCAGTAGCAGCAGCAGCAAAAACAACAACAACGTCAATGACAACAACAGTAACAATAATAACGTAAAACGGGCACGTGTATACGAGTGTTTTTGCGCGTTTGTTTTCGACTGGATCGTTATCGCTGCGTTCCGACGCTTCGTAACACCGAAGCTACAACTATCTATTTCGTGATCCCTCACATCCATCACGCCATTCCAATTTCCGGTATAAGTTACCCGGTCATGTGTAATAATAATGGTGTACGGGACATTGTACGGATCTGGGATGACTGGAATGACGCGCACAGCCGATCGTCGTGCAATTATAATAATAATAATAATAATAATAATATGTGTATCAGCCGGTAGACAACGTCTAGTGGCAAAAAACGGAGCCGTCTCAGTTCCCGAAACTGCAAAATCATAATATAGTTTTATGCATGATAGATGTTCCCAGATTTTGGCCTGATATGATGTGCTCTCGAAAAATGTAAATTGTGCCCAAGTTAATGCTCATTGCAGTGTTTAAAAATATGTTGAAAATAATTTCGTGATAGGTATTCGTTACAATAGTGTTAAGCCGTGGACATGGTTCATATTATACCCTGCATACACCTTGCTCACGCCTATTGTTCTATGTTTGCCTTGGACTACTTATGATGTTAAGTCACTGTCTGTTGGTCCCGGGGTGCCACCCATACCAATTCAGATGTCAAAATATGTTGGGTAAATAGAAACGTGTTCTAGAAAACTTTCGACTTATATCAATCACGATCGATATCAGTGTGTGAAAAGCTTACTCTTTGATCAAAAATCTAAAATATCGTAGTAATAAAAAAAAATGTGAATAACCATAAAACGGTACAAACTGATTTCGACAGTTATTAGTACGCGCGTATGATAATACAACATGTATCCCAATACTATTTATGGAACTGCGTCAGTGGTAAAGCGTAGGTACCAGCTATTTGCAGTCGATCTCATCGATCACCATTTCGCGAAGAACGATAAGACGAAGACTTTACCTATCAGGAGAAACGTGATTTATTCCGTACGCTCGGCGGAACACTCGTTATTTCCGTCGGGCTCCCGATATCGGGACGACAACTATTATACTCGCGATATAATCGAGTGATGACGATGATAACAATATGTTACATCAAACGTAATGCTCTCACGTCGTTAAGCTCAACCCGTCCGCTTCAATAATAATATTCATGGCAGGGACTATTGTTCGACGAGAAATTCACGAATTCTAGTTAAGGTGGAGGGACCAAGACGTGCGAAATCCACACTCGACGAGCTTATAAACGTGTTATATTACTGTATTCCTTCATCAAGCGAGATCGTCTGTTTTACAGTCGCCTATTAAATTAATATCGTATATAATTATTATACATACCCGAATAATATAATATTATCGCCGTTCGTCATCGAAACTCCTGCGATATCGTGACGTACGACGATTTATTGCTGAATGTTATAAAATCTGATGTAATATTATATTAGTATTACTATTAATTATTGGACCCCACGCTGGCACTTCTAAAATAATTATGATACTATAGTTGTTATTCATCGTTAGTATGTTGTCGGGGACTTGATTTGTGCTAGCGAGATATAAAAGATATTATTTAATAAGTATATTTCCGAACGTTCGATAAAAATAAGTATCTAAAATTCAGTTTTAGAAACATTGATCTAAACTCTGAAGGGTGCAAAATGCTCATCTCAATATGCTCATCTCAATATGCTCATCTCAATATTGTCTGAAGTGTTATTATTTTACTGTACTATAGTTTAGTTATTTATAGGTATTAATCTAGCGGTCGTGGTGTACTTGAATTGCCTACCTAAGACGCCGTGTAACAATAGTCAATTTTCGGAAAATAATACCAATTAATACCTATTACAATTACTTATATTGACATACAATGAAATGCAATGAAATCGGACGATTAACTGACACAGTTATCGGTGTAAAAAAAAGTATCACGGGCTAACACTCCTGTGTAGATAACTCCAAACACAATACTTATTTCGATTTATTCAGACCGACGTTATAATATTATTCTATTTTTTTTCTATTGTAGTCCAAATTTGAAAAATTCTTAATATAATTATGACATATTCTATTTTTTTTCTATTCTAATACATTCTGCGCCCTGCGAAATTGAACCCTACAATAAATACCCACCAGGAAGAAAGCAAAGATGAGATAAATCACAGATCGTAATAATTATTGGCACGAGCTGAATTTTCATTTACTACGATGATTAGCTAGTCTGTAGGTAGACTTAGAACTCTACTGACGGATGCGCAATCGTGCAGAAGACAAAGCGTTTTTAGGACGTGGGAGGTACAGTGAATCAATCGTAGAACTCACAGACTTTTCCGGTTCATTAAAAAACCGATCACGGTCAACACACACAATATTATTATGAACTTTAAACTGCCATGAGGCGGTGTTCGACTTTTCGCTCCGAACGGCGCCAGGTTTATGATATATATCACGGTATACAAACGGATATAATGTAATAATATACGGGTTGATACCACGGGATAGAGGTGATCCGGGCGGGAGAACGGTTGGCCGAGACCGATTCCGCCGAAGTTTCGCGATAAATTACGTTTCACGGGCCGACGGTTTTGGTCGTCGCAGAACACGCCGCACAGTGTCCGCGAACCGAACGCGCGCGCCACCGGCTCGGCTAACGTTGTTTGAATATTTTAAAGCCGATCCTAATTACGTCGTGATTTATGACGGGTCGCTGCGGTCCAACTGAGGACGCGCGATGCACGGTCGTGTGGTGTACCTAAATATTCGCGAACGCCCTGTATACATGCAAACGTATTTTCGTGTATATGTTTCAGTTTCCAACCCCACACACCTCTCCGTTGAACAACGCTCGCGCCGCATCAAACCACCGCCACCGCCAAAGTCGTGTTCGGGGTATAACGAGCCAACGAGAGGACGACGGCGACAACGACGATGACGATAGTAATAATAATAATAATAATAATAATAATAATAATAATAATAGTAATAATAACAGTAATAACAGAGTCGCCGGACGGTGGAGCTTATAAGCCCGAGCCGGGCGATTCTGTGAACGCGAGAGCGGGTGACATATACACTGTACATATACATTGTGGCCGAGGACTTTTGCAGCCGGAAACAATGACAGTGTCGGGTGCCCGGAATGAAAAATGACAGTTGACCGTAGAGGTTCTTCTGTCGTCAATCAAAATGTCACTGGATCCTCACCGCCGGCCCACCCGACGTTTCGGGTAGTGGCTGTATTATACACATATATACGATGCACGACTCCGCCTATTCCGCCGCTGCAAGCCCCAATCCCCCCGCACCTCGGGTCGTCCTTCCAGCTGGTCACAAGTTTTCGTGTATACACGTATATATACATGCACACACCGCGCTTGTCGTGTGTCCTTTAATTAGACTCTCCGAGGGAAGGGTAGTTGAGGGGTAAGTTTGAAACGGGATTACGTCGCCCGTTGTCCCACCGCGCGCTCGCTAAAACCTTTTCGGACAGTTCATAACCGCAACCGATGCTGCCGCTGCTGCTGCTGTTGTAGATAAGGGATGGAGAGGGGCTGGTATATATTATATTATGGCTGCAGCCTCCGACTATGGCATATACGAGCGGCGGTAGAAGCGGCAGCGGCGTGCTAGTAGATTTTTTCATTAGTCCGAGAGAAAGAGAGAGAGAGAGAGGGAGAGATCGAGATAGAGAGAGAGAAATAATAATAATGAGAACCGAGAGCTGAACGAAAAAAAAATCTATTTACAACCCCTAGGTCGCGGGAGTATTAAATTACGTACGATTCTTTAGAAACTTATTATTTCGGATTTTTTTATTTTTTATCATCGTAATTACGCTCGGGGGACTCTGCATCTCGGCTGGCTGGCAAAACGAATATATTATATTATTATATACCACGCGACTACGGTTTATGATAATATTTCGCCGACTAAAATAATTACCATAGGTTTTCTTGACGAAAACTGTAGGTGATATTAATATAATCATTATTGACATATAGTACGACGAACGAATGGGATTTACTTAAATCAACTTCATTTGAAATATAATATTTGTTTTTTTCTTTCCCTTTCAAACTACAACTGTCACACCAAAAATACAGTTTTCTTTAAACATTTTACAAAATCGATTCAGACAGTTAAAAAAAATGCAGCACTACAATAAGAAACCTGACGGATTTTCGACATTTTCGTATGACAATCCGAAAATACATTTAATAAAAGGAGTTATATTATATTGTATAATACAGCTTTAGTACAGCGATCGATTGATCATGACAAAGACATTGCACAGTAGGCGATTCAACGTCCCGAAACGAAATCCTCGAATTTTGTCGTACTTTTAGGATATCCTAGCAATCGCCGATTTTGTCTAAAGTCATTAGTGTCACGTTCGTCACCGAGATTGTTCCCTCAATTTTCGAAAAATATGAAATATTGAACTCGCGGAGAGATAACGCGAATAACGTGAACGACTGAGATCCGATGTTAAAAGGGTGTCGGGAAAAATAAATAATAATGACTCAGTGGTTGGATCGGATACTGGTCGGTGAAATTTTCTGCGTAAATCTTCTTACCACCTCCAGTAATCAAATACAAGCATCTGACCTCGAATTATATTATTATGATTACTGTTAGTGTAATAGATTGAAGCAGAAGTCACATAATTTAATACATATTATAATAGTTTACGTAGGTCCGATTACAATGGTAATAATTACTGTGATACGAACCCCATCATCAGTATCGTATTTTATATAGTAGTAGGCATGAATCCCGCACCACGTTATAGAATAATAATCATATCATATTATCAACAGGATTGTATGTTTCGTGGATCGATCAGAGTCGATCTTTCGGGTCGCTAAGGAAACTTGTGCTACCTCTACGCTGCGACGACGCATCGTGGCATCACATTATTAATTATGATAACGATAAATTACTATATATATATATATATATGGGGTAAGTATATCGCATTGGCAAGACCACGAGACTTCGTTTGCGGTATTATTATTACTATTATCGTTATTATTGTTACACTCTGTTGTATATAGCTATATACACCCGACCCGTCTTGGTACAAGTCCAAAAAACTGCATTGCTGCAGGGACGTTTGCAGTGGTGGCTCGATTGCGCTCAACCCCTTCGCAGGAAGATTTCACGAAATCGTTTCGGAGAAAAGACGCAGCGGGGGTGTGATAAGGGGAAATGGAGATGGAGGCTAAGAGAGATTTTGGAACGGAGCCGCCACAGCCACCGTGACGCAAAACTATTAAACTCAATACAAACGCGCATCCGGTTTTCGGGCGAGAGTGATATACGTATGGGCAGGTATATACATATAATGTTATAATAACAACAACGGCACAAAAGGCCGTGTTCACCTATAGTATAATTTACGTACGTATATCACACAGAAATATATATATGTGTGTGTGTTGTATATGTACATAAAGGCCGTTGATGGAAGTCCCCCCCCCCGCCTCTTCAAACCCTGTCCACCCTGTTCTACACAGGTATGAAACACTATATTATAATACACACGTGGGCATGTATAGATACCCCTTTGTACGCCTACCTGGTATATACATTATGATTTCGGCGTTGACTTCTATTAGTTAGAGCGTGTGCGCATCGATAAATAAACCGGAATATATTATATGCGGAAACGCGGGCCAGTGATTAATTAATTTTACTAATGTGCTCGACCGCTTCTACCGCGATCGACGAGAATCGGTTTTGGCAACGATCCAAGGACGACGACCGTGAAGAAGAATCCGTTCGCCGGTTAAAACGTAATGTTAAAACGAGATACTGTGTACAATAATATAGTTTTCTCGATCGCATGTAAAAGCGTACAATCCCGTTTTTATGTTTAAATCATGCACTAAATTCATGATGATATCATGAATTTTTATCTACAGTCGAAATCTATATTCACAAAAACTAAGAATTTTATGGAATTTTAAGACAGTCTATGAACTTAAATAATGGTTGACGTCAGATAACGTAATCGAACGAATTAAGTTTTTAAATTATTCTATGGTATTATTGAGATAGACAGATATTATGCAGTATGTCATTTTGTATAATATTTAATGTGTCCTATTGTAAATTTTAATATTTTATAATTATTGATAGATAATATGATCACTAATCACTAAAATAAGTCGCCAATGATAGAAGCACAAACAAATATTTATATTATCCTATTAATGAAGTTATCCTTAGTAGAGTAACGTTAAAACATTATGCACTCGTTCAATTTTCAAATTCAGTATCTAGTTGAAGAATATTTTTAAATTGTCCCTTAGCTTAACGGTTTGCATTAAAAATAAAAAAATAATAAATAAATGATGTAAATGGCTCAACAGAATTTCACCATGTATGAGACACTAGATTTACAGTGAATTCACCCGTATTATTAACATTAACGTTTATAATTTAAACAATGTTCTGAAATAATCAACATGCACAATGTTAAAAGTTTATAACACAAAAACTATTTTAGATCTAATCTTACAATTTGGGTGTCATATTTTACATATATATGATATAACAAATAGTAAGTACTGCATACGCGCATAGACAATAACAAACCTCTAACCAAATAAAATGACATGACAGAAAAAAAAATGTTGAATTATTCCATCAACTGTTGGTACGATAACATTATGTAAAACTGACTAAGTTCACAGATTTTACAGATTTCGGGACCAGGAATACAATGAAATCGATATCGTCAGTGTATGCTATTTGTGAATTTGCGATGTATTTTCACGACTCCTTTACATCGAGTATAATACCAACTGTCCGCCCGAATAGTTATTGATTATTGAACGCTACGTATAATTATACATATAATGCACCTGCATACTGTATAATTTACTAAAATACAACCATAACCATACATCATTTTAATGCGTACTTAAAATATTGATAATATTATGTTAATTATACATTTACGAGCTCCCGGACTTCGGGTCCCGTCTACCTGCGGCGGTGGCGCCAGAAAACTTTCCAGCCAGAGTCTTCGTAATATATGTGGTTCATACTTTATTAATAACAGTGGAAAGTGAGAGTCGCCGTCTTTATTACTTTGTCCATTAACCCGTCGGAAATTACGTGAAAAGGACACTCGATACATTTATGCGACCGTCATGTGGTGTATATTAGTCTAAAAGTCTCACACCAACACTCGAGCTGGGGGAAGTCCATACCAAACTGATTAAAACGTCGACGGACCAACGCAGTTGCCGTTGTGATAGGAGTGGTACTAGGATCACCGTATTGGAATATTTCGATATAATATGATATTATGAGAGGGGGTTGTTGATGAGCTTAGTTTTTATCGCGGTCACAGCAACCACTAGCTGCATGCACACCTATAGACTATATACCGCATACCGCGAGGTTATCTGACACGATTATCCACTCGATGGCAGGCAGTACGGCAATCCGTCGGATCGTACTGTATTATTGCAGGAAAAGCGAGGGGGGAAACTGTCGACGGAACATAATATACTATTTATAAAATAATAATTATAAGATCATATAATGTTATAGGGCATACGCACTAGTCTTTGTTTCGTGTGTGGCGGCAATGGTGATGTATTCCGACGGCGTGACACAATAATGCCGCCACTGACGCCGCCGAGACGTCCGTTCATCGATTCGCGTGCTACGCTCCCGCCCCCGCTGCGGAAGTTTCGCGTGTAGACGGTTTAAACCGCAATAGCATTTTAGGACGTTTCACCCTTCCTCCCCCCCCCTCCCATCACAACCACGAACCGCCGGTAATTCGTACCGATAAAACAGTTCCACGTCAAAAGCATTTCCGACGAAACGTAAAAAAAAATAAATAAAAAGGACGGAATAAAACACACACGAGACGACGTCCCTCTGTAAACGTTGACGGAAAAAATTCTAAGAGCCGTTGTCATAATACGTATAGAAAATACCGTATAAAATACGCGTAACAATATGTATACATTCTCTATCGAACGTTTCTCAGAGTTCGTCGTGTCTAATAAAAATAAAAATAAAAACGTTTTGTCGAAACGTCAAACGCACTATATAATACTATAATAAGATATACCTATACCTACGAACGATATCAGTGATTGTTTTAACGGCTAAATCAGAAATTTTTTTGTGACCCAACAAACTGTTGTTGAAGCGTCTAGTAGGAAAAACATTGTCAACAAATAACATAATAATAAAATAATGATATAGTGGGCATTTGTAATCGAGAGGCGGAGAGCTTGTTCACATAATAAGGTTGGATATAGTGCGATCTAAGAATAATACATACTTGATAATCCATACTATACTAATAATTAGTAATTATTACTATCAGTCACTAATAGGTGCTATGTTGATCAATGCACAGTAACTTATCTTTGTTTGTATACAAATGTATTATCTATATGATTTTAGCGATTGAGCTTGCGCATTATATTTTATTATACTACATTGTCTTAACCAACCTTCTAGTACACCGTTTGATTAAACCCGAACATGTTGTGTTGGTTTTCGTTTTTGTTCTGTTTCAAATTTGATTAAATGATATTCATTTGGTTAAATCGTAAAAAGCAGATACCATAGGTGAAAAGTTAATACTATTATTTTTTTACTTAACAATCAAAAATCATGTCTACAAAAAAAAATAAGCCTACCAATATTTATTTTCAATAGACTAATTAAAAGTAGATATAAAATTATAAATTGCAGGTAAAATTATTAAGTTTTTTTTTTTCAAATGTTTAATATAATTAATTTACTAGTACTAAAAATAAAAATGAAATATAAAAATAAACAAAAACATGAGTTATTAGATTATTTCAATTTTTTTTGTTAATTTTACGAATCATCAACTCCCTTCCTATTTTTCTTCCCATAACCTTAATTATAGAATACTCACATAGAGGGGAGAGAATCTGTTGAAAAATTGATGGCTACTCAAGGGAGCGTAGGGAGTAACTTAAAAAAGGTTGAGAAACATTGGTGTAGACACTCAAATGGTATACTTAAATTGGGTTTATTTACCAAATGGATGAAGAGAAATAATGTCACGCACATTCAAGTTCGTATTTAGAATTATGTACTGTAACAATATAATATTATAGTGCGATGGTTAGGTATACCGCAGCAAAATATATAATTCGGAAAACGAGGAAAAATAAAATACAACAAACAGGAGATCGCTTTGTGAAATTGTACTTTTTCGATTAATACAAAAGACATTGGTTCGTACATTTGACATGCTCCATATACATATACATACACGAGTGCAAAAATGCAGTAAATTAAACTTAAGTGAATTTGTAAACATCTATAACAATGCGAGAACAACGAGCGCACAAAATAAACGTTCGGGTCCTGTTGGGATAACCCTAAGTCTGGTCCGGGCAAACAATGAAACGTACATTAAATGTATTTTTGTTGTCACAAGGAACGTCTTTAAATGGGCCGTGGACAGATTTCGAAAACAAGGGTCTTGACATTAATTCGATCGACTAAGCCCTGAGCATCCCAACTTTATCTTCAGAAATGAGTAGTGCAGTATATATTATATATAGTAGTGTTTCGCTTCCCCAAAGTATCTGTCGTCTGTTGTTGAATTATGTAAATATAAAGCTCTAAACGAAAAAAAAAATAATAATAAGCGAATTTGAATAATTCTTGTCTTACAAAGATAAATATTCATCGATTAGCGATTCTGAAACGTCTTAAAATTCGGTAATCCAATTAAAAGATGACGACAATATCAATGTGCATTAACATAATATATTATAATTTTCCCATAAAACTCTTGACTTTCATTGGGTTTCAAAAATAAAAAATATATTATTATTCATTTAAAACGATATAATAATTAATACGAAAATGTAAACGAAGAAACTCGTCACCGCAGGCAGTATAAAACAGTAATAACAGTAACTTGAGAGCTTTTTGCGACATCTCGATATTATTATTTATTTTGCGTACGCCAAATATTTATTGCAGACGAGTTTTACCTTCTACAGGTAGCTTCGAGCGGATTACCGAGGAAATCAAAAACTCCACGGTGTCCCTCGGGATTAATAAAATTTGAAAAAGTCAAACGGATCTCGCATAGGTATGTGCAATTGTATGCACTCACATTTTTTATTTTTAAAACACATATTGAAATTGCGCATTTTATGACATGTCCCGGAGATGTAGCCGCCGCAGTATAAATGGCACGCAAAAGTTATAAAAAAGTCATAACTGTGCAACAACAACCATTAAAATAATAAATGCAATCGGAAGTCAAAAATTGAAGAAAATATCAATTAAATAATAATAGTAATAATATTACACTATATGATATGAAGCCTGGAACCACTATGATACTTTAACGTCATATAATATTATTATGATTATTCATAAGCCGTACTTTTTTGTACACCTATTTGAAACCATAAAAATGATCTCCTTCGAAATTATACAGTATTATTGTTTATCTTCAACGTGAGATAATCGATTGTTTTGTTTTGATCAAACCAGCCTTCAGTCCTGACAGTTTATCATATTATTGTATATTAAACTAAATAATACATCGTTATCAGTGCACGGTCCACGGGAGTCATGTATGAGTATAACGTGAAGGGTACAGTTACTTTGGGAACCTCGAAACCTGCCATAACCTAACCTTGTTCAGCAAGTATTTTATAAATGCAGGTATAGCTTCAAAAAACTTGTGTACTATATTTAAAAAATTATAAAGCTTCAGGCGTCCTAACCAGTGTCGTTACATATGATTTTTGCCTCGTGTACAGCGGTATAAAATATGTAAAACTTTGCAGATCCTTGTCAATCGGCGACCGCCGTCGATGCCGCAAAGCAGGGTCGGTAGGGCGGCCGCATTATATTATTATTATACAGTCTGTCTTTATATAGTGGCCCGATGAATGCCGTCGTAGTATTATATTAATATAATGACGGAGAAACCATTGTTTTCATAACCAGCTTTAACCTCGAAAACCACATTTACCGCGTTCAGCCAATATATTTGTATTATATTTTAACTTCAACCACCGCGCCGGATGCTAATTTCGTTCTAATCGACTGCAAGCGCGGTGTAAACTTCATCCCGGAGACGCGACCGAAAGGAATTAATTATTATAAACAACGGCGGTGGATGTCGTACAATTATAATATCATCGTCGTTACGTGATAATTCCGAATTCGGCGTGTGCCACGCACCATATTATAGTATATAGTTGGGACTTAGGTGGCTAGGTAGAGGAATATCTGCATCATTATACAGCGTCACCCAACGGTCTTGCGGTTCACGATAACGCAGAATCTGTAATTATTATTGGAAGATCCCGTCCCTATATTAAATTTGCTCCTGATTAACAATCTAAAATACCTACATATTGGTACAAACATATTGACATAAAAAAAACAAAAACGATCAAAGAAGAACCATACGTACAAAAACCTCGAATATTGTAAGATATCGATTTCCTTTTGCAATATTTCATATAATGTGGTTCCGGTTTGAATATAATATAGAAAATCGCTTTTATCAAAACCATTTTTTCATACGGTATTATATAAACTTATTGCAAATGATATCCATTAAATATATCACTTCATATAAATAAAATGTATTAAAAAAATAATCTACTTTACGGAGTTAGATTAGATTGGTAAATTACATCTTTTTAGGGACTCTTTTGGCATTCACAACTAAAATTAACTTTGGCACGCGAGCACGAAAAAAAACAAGGGGTATCAAAATTGCGAATAATCAGTACTGATCGAATGAAATTGATAAAATGCATTGTTTGATTTCCGGTGATTCGCCTCGTCCGTAGTTCATAAATATAGATGTTATTGAGACTCTATAAATAGAATGATGGACAATTTGCAGGAGAGTAAATAACAAAACATTACACTAATACTTATAGATTTCATAGGAATATATCCTATATTGTTCACTTTATTTTAAATAGACATTATGGTTTTAATGGCTCAAAAAATATTAAGAGAAAAAAACACTGAACAAAAATGTTTGTAATAAATTAAACAACTTACAAGTCGCATACTTAGAAATCACGGGATTGTCCTCAACCCACTCACACTTTCCACTTCGGAAAAAAAGTATTTTGATTAAAATCGGAGCCTTACACCCACTCACGTCACCGCTAAAATGTGGTCCGGAATTTCAGCAGAGGGAGTCTCAAATACAGCGTGTTATGGCATGTGGGGTGGTGATAAGGGGCGCACACGTTTCGATACCGTCGGAATTCCACATCCAGATATTTCAAAACAGTAATAGCTAGATTTTACTGCAGGTTTGACCATCTGCTACTACAAACTACTACTATCAATACGTAACTGCCCGCAGGCCGATCGACCAAGCATGCTCACCACCAATGGCCCCATTTCCCCCGTTCTTGCGGTAACGAAGGCGCTTGTGTTATTTTTGCGATGCGCAGTCTAAAGCGAATAACTGTGGCAGAAGTCAGAGGAAAAACTTTAGAAACAGTGTCGAAATTGAAAACATTTTGTCCCGAACCATTAGCGTGTCGATGGCGCTGCCATCAACCATGATGGTCCATGGACAACCATTATTAGTGTCATCAACATGCAATCATAATATTCCAGCAGTCTAGCCGAAGACTTTGGTTAAAAAACTAATAGAGTATGAGAGTCTGCAAGTCTGATATTATAGATGATATTTTTACAGTAGATTTTGGGTATTATTACAATAGCAACATTTTAATGAAACGATACCTACTCAACTCCTCGAAAAACTCCATTCGATGTTATAAATTATAAATCACCGATGAAGTAAACAGCAGTCGTTAAAACGGGTCCGGAGGAGCCGTCCATATTTAATTAAAGACCGACGTCTAAAAACGGAGCTATTCGTTTTATCTTCCACGGCCGCACTCTGAAAACCAGAATCCCGACCGAATATCGATCGGAAACTATATATTCACGCTCATGCACTGTCTTTCGAGGAGTAAAATCCCAATGTGTACCTGAGTATAATATATACTACCATGTGTGTGTGTGTGTGTGTGTGTGTGTGTGTGTGTGTGTGTGTGTGTGTGTGTGTGTGGGAGAGAGAGAAAGAGAGTGAGAGCGGATTCGAGAAATTCGCTAGGGACTTCCTTACCGCATCGAATAGTGATGGTGGGACGGCGAGCGTGCGAGGGCGGGATTTAAATTACAAAGAAAGCGTCCGCTGGGCTTTGGTACCGCAGCACCGGAGTGAAATAAATAATAATAATAATGAAAAACAGTAGAGTGGAAAAATAAAACCTCACCAACGACTATCACCCGGTGCCTATATAATATATTGTATAAATACCTCCGGTCCGGTATAATATAATATAGGGGTGGAAATTTACCTGAGAATCGGGCGTGAAAATGACTTTCCGAATCGGGCGCGCATCCCCAGCACGAAACCTCACCGCTCGCCATTTCAAGTTTTTTTTCGGACTGAACTGAATTATACATGCGTGATGCTGCGATACGAATAAAAATAAAACTCTTGTCCGGATATATTATACAGACCGTCTAAGAGTTTTGCATGTAACGAAATAATGTATAAACTGCAGGTACTACTCTCGATCGAATCGAAACGGTCCGCTTAAAAAGGACGTCGTCATCACACGTTAATCGCATACGAGATAAGCTGACTTTCTGTAAGATTTCGTGGGAATCGCAGACCGTCCAGGGAGGCCCACCCCGTCCTCAAAGTTCAATCCACCATCTGTGTGTAGTGAGAAACTGTAGAAAACTCGCTATTTTCGACATCTCAATGTCAATTTAAAAAAAAAAAATAATATTTAAATCTTTACTAGAAGCCTAAAATTACACTGTCAAGCATTCGTGTTTCCGAGCCACATTTATATTATATTATGACAAGTATACAGCCATTAAAGTCTTTGTGAATAGTCGAGAAAGAAGATTTTAAGGCAAGTTGGAAAAGTTCGAGAGGCAATGACCTGGTGTACAGATTATAATATTATTAATTGAAACCGTGCATATAATACCTCTAATCATAAATTTATTTATTTTGCAAAACATATTTTCAGAACCAAGACTTCTATAGTAATTTTAAAGCAATTTTCCCAAAATAATGGACCCAATGATTAATATTTATTTATAATATTGTACATAGAAATGTCACTTATAGGGTAAATCGGTTTATCGGTTATTTAAAGAACCTAAAACATAATTGTAATCATTATAAAGGTTCCATGCTCGGGATTTAAGACTAAAATATTTCTCAAGACTAACAGAAACAACTGTTAAACACTTGATAGAACGACTACATATAGCAAGCCTCATTCCGAACGAAAATCGATGAATGCAAACCCCGTTTTTATAGAATTATAATACGAGTATTCAATTAATTGAATTTAGACGAAATTGTATGAGTAAATTTTTCATGAAGTTTCACATTTTTCGAGTGTCCGAATTTATTACAAATTATATAATTTAATGTTTCTCAAATGTCTACTCTAATTTTTGTCGTTTCCATAAATGGATCCAAAAACAATGTGTTGTAATGTATAGTTGCACTGTAAACACTTGTAATGATCTTAAACATTTTGATTTTTTTTTATAAACTCATTTTAAAATTAGTGGACCGAACTTATAATTCATACTCTTATTTCACCGCATATTAAAATAAAGTTTCACATTAAACCGACAATATCGCATATTATTTAAGTGCATCGGTGCTAAATCAAATAAATAATTCGAATAAAAAATTCTAAATCACGTGAAATAGACTTACCGGTATGCGTCCTGAGGTGGGCTTTCAAGTGCGAACTCTTCGTGTACACCTTCTCACAGCCAGGATACTTGCACTTGTGTATCTTCTTGGCGGCGTCCGGTGACAGGTGGAGCCTTGGGTGGTACGCGACGGCGGCAGCCGTGGTGATGGACAACACCGGGGCGTGGACAACGGCGGCCACGGCGGTGCCGGGCTCGCGGTGCGCGGGCGACGCGGCGGCGATCGTCGTCGCCACAGCGGCCACGGCGCCGACCGCCGTCCGGCCACCGACGGTGACGGTGGTGTTGGTGCTGGCGTTGTTGGTGCCGGCGGTACAGGTACTGGCGGTGCTGACCGGGCTGACGGTGGCTCCCGACGCGGCGGCCGGGGCAACGGTCACTTTCAGCAGACCCGCAGTGGTGGTGGCGGCCGCTGACGTGGAGGGGGTGGACGCGGTCGCGGCGGAAGCGACCCGACCGGAAGTGCCGGCGGTCGAGGCGGTGGCCGCGGCTTTTGCGGCTGCGGCGGCTGCTGCTGCCGATGACAGCAACGACGCCACCACGGTCGGCGACACGTCTGTTTCGTCCGGCGGGCTGGGTGGTGGCGTCGCGAATCCGGACCAACACGTCGAAGGCGAGCTGCTATTGGACGTCACACTACTCTCGCAGTCCAGGCCCACCTCCACCTCCACGCGTGTTGACCACGTCGTCAGCCATGGTGACTCGGACCGCGTCGGCGAGGACGATACCATCGGTTCTTCCTTCAGGTACCGTTCCATCTCGTAACAAGTCTGTAAAAACAATATTTATATTATAGTTGTGTGTTATTCATGTTATTTATTTGCAAATACATTAACCTAAACAATATGAACAGCAATAATATTTGTTGGTAGATTTCAGACACAGTGTTGTACGACCTGCTTTTTACTCAACGGCCCTTTTAAATTTCAAAAATCTTACCACCCTCTAAAACACTTCTCTCACCACTCCTAACCCTAATAATAATATATTTAAAAGACTGGTGACTATTTTTTTACCATAAAGGTTTCATTAAATGAAGTAAAAATCACAAGTTACTCTTAGCTAGCAGTGTAATTTTCTTTTCTTAACCTATAATTGGAAGATGAATATGGTTGCACACGAGTACACGACCATTGACCCCCTCAACACAGCCTCATTAAGTACAAAATCAATATAAAATTATCATCGTTCCGGGTAAAAGACAAAAGACTGATTTCCCTAGCACTTCGCTAGTGTCCTAGTGTGTACTTACAGTATCTAGGGCTTAGCGATCAATCGAGTTCACATTAGAAGCCTCACTGTATACAGACAAATAAATAAACTCCAGAAATATATTTTGAATAAGAAATGTCGACAGACATCCCCCTCTCATTCTTTCCGCCACACAAATCATTCCGTCTTCATAAATGTTTATTAGGTACTTGTTGTATTCGTCGCATACAAATCGTAGGCATTCATTTTCTGAAAAACTTAAATAGCATTTCTTTGAGAAGAGTATTTTGCCATTGCAAAAACAGAGCATTTTAATATGACAAACCTTTTCAGTCATTTCATCGCTATAATACCAATATCATAATATACGTGCGCCATTCTTGGCTTATTCAAAGCCACTTTGACTGTTTTGCATGATAATAATATACATATACGGCTGGTGGGGAAAACCTGAAAATTCCCGTGGGACACACTGCGCTTATTAATAATAAGAATTATTATTATTTTTATTACCTATTGGACGTGCATCGATATTACAAGAACGTCGCAACTAACTGTTAAGCAGTGTTATAGTATACGACGACGTTAGACAAAAGCTTTCTTATATATTGGTATAAGAAATACTACAGTAACAAATATCGTCGTTGGCTGCTGCCGCGCGGACGTTAATGCCTGTGGTGGCGGAGGTGTACCTATGTATGTTACTCACTTTAAAAATCAATACCGACCGATATTTTATTCGCAATACATTATGTTATAAATGTTAATTACGTGCCAAACCTATGCAGTACGACAGTGCATATTATTATAATATACCGGTCGTTCTCGCCGTTTCCTTACTTCGCGCCGCCGTTCGATAACTGCATATGCGTAAGAAGTATACACACGCGTGCTCATGGATTTATCAGTGCCCGCACGAGCATATATCTATATTATACGTATATACATATAATATAATTTAATATCCTACATATATATACATACATACATGTATACATGCTGCTGGTGCTGAGCGTATATGCGAAATTTAATAGAATAAATTAGCCTTTCCGTAGACGTTTTCTTCTGTGTCACGTCGTACGCGCGTATACATAATATTCCAGTAGCAGTGAGCGTCGTATACAACCGGCGTAACCTATTACGATTTATTGCCCTACTGCTCGGCGTACACATAATATTATAATATATTATTATTATATTATACAAGTGTACACACGATAAACATAGCTGAGCACATCTCGGCGACGACGAGAACGCCGGAACCATTGAACATTTTAAATAATAAAAAAATAAATGAATAAAAAACACCGTTCGGATTGTGTACGCGTGTTTCATAATCCGCAATAGCGTAGTACCTACTGATAATAATACACAGTCATTAATGATAGTACCTGCGTATTAAATTATTGTGTTCCGACCGTTCGGATGAAACGAATAGTAATAATAATATTTTTATTATTTTTTTTTTTTTTTAAACGCGAATCGTAGGTACAACGTAATTATATTTACCATTAACTTGGCGGCGATATTATATTATGTACAAGAGAGTTATTTCAATGTAATTATTATTTACATTCCATTATGCGTTTGTGAGGCTACGCTCTGTTTGAGTAATATATTATATTATTATATATACCTACCTATATATGTATAACAGTTTTGCGACATTAAAGTGCATTTTATTACGACTCATAGCGTACTCGACGGAAAAATAAGGTATGCTCGTTTTAATGGATCGACGTACGCATATTATACATAGGTATTAAGTATTTAATTCCGTTGCGTTTGAAGCCAAAACGCGTAATAATAGTAGCGATAATAATAATAATAATAGTAATAACTATTAAGACTTTGTGTGAGCGCCGAACTGGGTGGGTTTAATTATTACGAAGTCGATTTTTATGGGCACATAATGTGTATAATATAATATAATATTATAACTTGTCTACAACGATTTCAATTTATTATTGAAAAACGGAAAATATAGCTTACATGCTCCCCGTTTTATTTTCTATACGCTATTGTATTATATTATTCTCAACAATACGCGAGCGGGTCAACAACCATATTATTGTCAATGAATTGTTTTTCATTTTTTCCCCTCGATTTCGCACGCCTTGTCCTTGATAGCGATGACTTTCGCAGTACATCATAAAGTATGAAACTTTCCGTTATGCGTAGGGCACAGCGGCTCTTCACGAATTCCATACTAACGCGGCTATTATAGATTAATTAAATAAACTATAAGTCGTTTCCGATCGCTTCGAAGATATTATATTCTTGTGCGATATTTTAAACGAATGGACTGCGAATCATCGGCGTTTCTGTTTATATCAAGATACGTATGATATTGAATAAAGCTATTTGCTAAATGGAAATGTATATCGCAGCCGTACATCGACGTGTACATCTTGGGGGAGCAAAAAATACATAATTTTAATATGAAAAAAAAAACTCTATAATGCTGTAGTCGTCGTATATCCATCTCTCTCTCTCTTTCCTTATCTCGTAAAACTATACTAACAAATTATTACGATAGGAGCACTCAGCGTTCGCACTGGTATTCCTCCCCGTCCCTTTCGCGGTTCGGTAATTTCCTATCAATTATGCCGCAGTGATGTTTCACAGAGGGGTGGAAATGATGAAATTTTTTTTTTAATTAAGAGTCGACTATCTGAGGACACCCTCCCCGATCGACACTGCAGCGTCGGTACCGTCAGATATAAATGTATTATTCGTTCGGATAAACGGGCGAGGATCAGTGTCAACCTTTAATATTATTAATTATTATTATTTTTATTATTATCTGTTTTGCATGATAACTGCACTGCCGTGGTGTTAATTACCACGTCAAATCAAATCGTCCCATCAATGTCGAATGGCGATTACCAAAATCCTCTAATAGATTCGTCCGGCACGACACCCACACGTGCGTACAGCAGATGCTGCACAAACGTGCAAAACAAAATAATCATAAAATTAGAATTTATACGGAACGTTACAGCACATCGCAGCCAAACAAGATGATATTTAATAGTGCCTACAAGATGGGTAAAGATCTAAACTATATGAACTACACCATAGCCTTTGGCCATAAACAAAGATTTATTTAGTACTTTGCTCATTGCTGGTAGGTACACAATTTTCGGTTAACAATATCGATCGAACAGCGATATTATTCACCTGACCGAAGATTCTTACAGCTCGAAATCATCAATTCTGTCAAACTAATCAATTGGGTACTATATAATATTTTGTTGTACGTCAGACTGAGCTAAAAACCCACCCTGGTGGTGTCCACGTAAAACGATTTTGACGCTCTGCACAACCAGTTTTAACCACGTCGAGAAATTCGAGTATTCGAGTAATTATCATGGCTATAAAAAAAAAGCAGACGGTTGGATACAACGACGTACAATAAATTAAAGTCAACGTGGCGTATACTTGGGAGTTAAATCGAAAACGGTGTGGTGGCGATGAAGCACGAGAGATTTTGAAATAAGAGAGAAGAGTATACAAAAAAATTAGTACTCCTAGCTACTTTTGCGTTCACCGGTTTCGCGAGGAAAAACTACATCATCCTCCTTCTGCTTCCGGCCTGGCACGTCCGACGCGTCGACTGAGAAAGCGGGACACTGACAAATGCCTCCCCTGCAGTTCGCAATATTATAGTAGCGGAGGCTGCTCAAAAAATGGTGTGAGGGCTCGAAAAGTCATACGTATCGAAACAACGCTCGTGCGATGTATGGTGTAGGAGCGGCGGGTCTCCCCGCCCACGCGTATAATAATGGCTTTTTGTCGAGTTTTAACGAGCCGCGAACTTCATGTTCTACGCTCGCGGAATAACTTAAGACCTTATATACACGCTCGTCGTCGTGGAAAGAGTAAACAAACACCCGACCACCGCGCCAACACCGCTGCCGCCAAGCACAGTATATATACATATGTACATATGGGTTTGAGTATATATATATGTCGTCAAAGTTGTAGTCGCTATATAGCTCGGGTATATATATATATATATATGCATAAGTATTGTGTGTGTGTGTGTGTGTGTGTGTGTGTGTGTGTGTGTGTGTGTGTGTATTTGTGTGGCAGAGTGTGTCTTCCGTTCTCTTTCATATACACTAATCCTCCATATACCGTCCCAAATCTGATTTCGCCCGGCACACATCGACACACACCCGGACGATCTTATTTGTGACTTCGCACACTTCACTTATCTCACGTGCCGCTGGTACGACACAGATTGAAGCGAACGGGGAAGTAAACACGGCAGCGGCAGCAGCTATATGTGTGTTGTAGGGGTATATATGTGTGGTGTGCAGACGGAGTGCGTGCGAGACCGGAATACACAAAACCAGCGGGTACGGTTTTCTCGGGGCCGGCGTATAGTAGTAGATGTATAAAGTACCAGTGCAAATTACAATTAACGACAGCGCACCCGCACATGCACACTCGGTGTACACCTATATGTGATATTATATACATACCGTGGAAAAACATTCGGGTACACCGAGCCTTATCCACCCGCGTGGCTTACAGAGCGACCGATGCCGAGGACCGAGGGGAAGATTGTCACGGCTAGGTGGAAGGGGGCAGACACCCCTTCCACCTGAAAAAAAAGGTCCCACACGAGGGGGAGTACCAGTGTACGTGTGCGTATACGACGTATACGCATATTATTATATAATGTATATGCGTGTTTTGGTGCGAGCAGGGTGGCATAGCTGCCGTCGGATCTCCGCAAAAAACATAACGTGTGCGCGTGCGCGTGCGCGCCTATACTGTTGCAGCTTTATGTTTTACTGCGCGTTCTACCTTGTACGAGAGATTTAATTTAAAAATAAAAAAAAAGCGCACAACAATCGATATAGCGTGTTCGACCGGATGAGTTGGTGGTGAGGGGTGGAGATGGAGCGGAGGACGTCGTATTTGTTTTCTTTCGGGTTTCTCTCTCGGTCCTCCGAAAACGAATCGCCTTGACGGCGAAAAGAGGTCAGGCGTGCGGGCGAGTACCTTTAGTAGCCGAGGATACATATATGAGTGAATTTTCTATATATATGCTTATAACAGTTGCGAGGGGTACGTCGCCGCCGCGCATCAATCTCCGCCAAATCTGTTCGGGCGCGATTACGACTAGAAATTGAATCCATATTTTACGAGTATAGGCCGATGCCCGGCTGTTGACGGCCGTTTTGTCTGCGATTGGCGAGCGGTGCGAGGGTGGGACGAGGAGGATAGTGGTACTTTCGCGACATAAATACGCTTTTTTATTTTTTTGCCCTCCTCGGACGACTGCTGCAGCAGTTTCCCGGGAATCGGAACAGCCACACAATAAGTCAGGAAATAAAAACATATCCGCGTCCCGGTCGCCCTTCAGATGGGGTGAAAGTCTCGTGCCCGTGCTCCGACGCGCCTGACGGGGTAAAAAATCCGAATTTCTCGTCCGCGAGGTAGGTGGCGTACGCGCTATTAATCAACCACGCTCACCCGTATATAATAATAATATTATAAAACAATCCGGTCGTGTACATGTGCATCATACGCGAGCTGTAAAAGGTATATACACACAATAAGCAGCACGCGTGTACGGCTGTATATATAAATGACCTGACGTGGTCAGGCCAAACTTTGAATCACCCGCCGCTGCCGCCCACCACTTCCTTTGGCTGTATAGTACGCGCGGTCGGCATTCGGCTTTTGGTATTCGTCGCGCGCGCGAATCGCCCACTCTCTTGTTTGTACATTGTTACCATTCCGGTCACGTGCCCGGCAGAGCGGTTCGTCCTTTGTTTTTGCTGACGACAAAAGCCGCCAGAAAACTTTGGATTTCGCCTACGTCACTCGGACTCTTGCTGGACGAGGAGGCAGTGGCGGCGGTCGTGAGTACGGCAAAAAAAAAACTGTTCCCGGTAGACGTGCTTTTCATTTGATATGATATACGAGTATACGTCCCTCCATACACCTCTGCGCCGGAAGTCTAGGGAGAAAAATCATCGCGATTTTATAAGTAGTTCGATCACACCAAATAAATCGAACGGCGTACAGTTGTAGTTATCGTCTATTTTAGGGCAGAGTGTCTATCCGCTTAGCGTTGGATATCAAGCGTTTGTTGAGCCCACGCTTAGACTCGAGTACATACACGTGTAGGGTGTAAGTTAAATAAATATAATAATGTATATTTTAATTGTTTAATTTGAAATTGTGTCATTTTTATTTATTGGTATTTTTTCGCTACGTTTTCCATGTAAATTTAATCTGAACGATCATTGTTTACGTTTGTTAATATTCTCCTTATACCAATTTATCAATATAACTAACTCTTATTACCTAATAAAGCTTTATATTATACGATTGTTTAGAAAATATAGCAAACTACGTCTTTAGAAAACTGTTGAATACTTTTTATTATAACATAATAAATATAGTTGCATATATATGCATATAGTTCGCACGTTGTAATATTATTATGTTTTGAAACACCATCGTGTTTATTATATACCATTAACGTATTATACTAAAACACAGCATCGCGTCTGGAATTTTTATTTTTAATTTTGTATTTCGTTGCCATTATACAGAGTGGGAAAGATAAACCAATAGTAAGACATTAAAACCACTCTAGTGCATATTATATACGAAAAGCATATTATTATATACACAACGAAATAACATTTATTATATAATAATATGTACGAGCACAGATGCAGCATCACAACAATTATAGTATAACGACTACAATTATAACGATTATAATTTATGGTTACGACCGATTAGCAATGTGATCCTGGTGACGCTCCACTATTAATACTCCAAAATCTAAATATTGTGGCTATATGCATAATAATAATATGATTTTGTGTAGTAAAACTCGGTCGAGAAAAAAACAATTTTGTGTTTTAACGTTTCGGAATCGTATATCGTTATTAATCTATCATATGATATAGGTATATATTGCGCGGAGTATCTATATACAACAAATCATTAGCCGTCGTCTGAGATTTGATTTGTTTTGAGTCATTCAACGAAATATGGGGATTCCAATACGATTTGTATGGACGCTTTAAACGATTGCTATAATAATTAGAAACTAAAAAAATGAAATCATTTTCAGAAGACAATTAATATACACCGCAACTGTCGTCAATGAGCTAAAAATGTATTTTACCGAAGCATCCGACATTATTGTGCGATTGATTTAAATTTAAATACCCACGTGTCATAGTATGATGTAAGAAATCACACGATTTCGATTTTTATTACTGAAGCAAAAAATGCTAAAATTATTTCATGACGTTAACATTGGAAACGCAGTAAAAACTTAAAGGCGACGCATTGCCTAGCAATATTGGTACACCGGTGTGTGTAAAGAAAAATAAAACTTAACGTATAACGGCGTATTATTATAATATAATGATTTATTCTGTCAGGGTACCGCGAATACATTAATATCGGAGTTTGGATTTTTTCATTTTTTTTTTCCATCGATTTTAAACGGTTCTGAAAAAAACGTTGATCGGTGCCTGCAATTCATGGTACAATATTAATTCCCAAATCCCCAAAATGGCTGATTGAAATAGCGTAATCCGTTGAAGCTTTGTACAATAATACAATTTTGTTCGATCATAATAGGTGTATAATATATATTGTACATTTTTTTATCGTCAAATATCGTGCTGCTTTATTTTATGGTCCCTAGATAATGATGATGTTCAATATAGTTAATAAATCACTGAAAATATCATCTGAAAGATATTTGATCACTGGTGGTTTGAGTTTAGTCTACGTGTAAGTTTTGAAGTGTACAGTTACATCTTTATGATATATTTAAAATGATAAAAAATCTTAATTTAAAAATAAAAAACAAAGTATGAAACAGTAAGTCACAGTGGCCGTGTAAGCATTTTATAATTAATAATTTACATTTGTACTTCATACAAATATTAACTGTGATAGAATGTCAAAACTAAATACTTTCGTAATCATGTTGTTTTGTTTAAAGTTAGAATACATTAACAAAAAACGTCAAAATTATATTTTTAGATACATATTTTTTAACGTTGCATGTTGTGTTTCGTATTGTTATTACATCTATTACTCAATATTAAAAAAAAATCGCTTCCTAAGACAATGTTATAATCATAATACTACCTACGTCAATCGATCGGAAAGAGGGACCCGATGTACGGTTTTTCAGTCTAAATGTAGCCTCTCCCCCCCCCCCAATAATACAGTTTTTCCCGATTTCGACCACCACTACCACCACCACCACCGCCACAGTCGCGGCGAAGACGCACGCTATACTGTACGACGTCTATGTGGTCTGGTCGGTTAGGTTTAGCTATATGGTTATTTACGGTCACGGTACGTCATGATATATATTGTATTATACGCTACGCGAGATGTAATAATATAAATGTCGAACGAGATTTCGCCGGTTCGCGATCTCGTCGTATGCGACGATCCTTATCGGGTGCAACTACGCGGAGACGTGCGTGTAATGCGCGACGGTCGTGCACAACAACAATAATATATTATACAGCTTTCGGGTATAAACATAGCGCTCGACGAATAATTTACGACCGGCGGCGATGGTCTATATTCCCACTGCGATCGTTGCCGATCGGATGCCGGTCCTCAACGGTACATGCAATCGAAACAGCGGCGGCGAATCTCCGCAGATCCGAGTCCGGAGTATTATTGGCATGCGTGGCGGTCGGTTGGGTCCACGACCGAAAAAGGATTTCCATCGGAGTTTTTATTTTCTACCTCATCACGCGAGTGGCAAACACCTGCTGGCAGCTGAGCGGGTTAGGTTAGCCGGAATAAGCATTTTCCACCATTTGTCGTTATTCGGGTGTCCTCATATCGTTCTACGAATACCCCTTTACTGTATAGTTGGTGGCTGGCCTATATCGTTTCATATACGTCTAAAAAGCGTTTCGAACTTTGGTGATTTCAACGTTTATTTTTACTTTTTTTTTTGCATCAATTTTTATATTTGCTAAATCTTAGTAGTATTTTCAGCTTTAAGACATTTTGAATTTGGTTCAACCAGTATATGTAAAGACAATATAGTATAATAAAAATGTATTATGATATTCTTAAACATTTATAAAAACAAATAAATTAAAAAGCTAACCGTGGTAGCAAAGTGTTGATGAACAAATCGCTCTGCGATAATTATACCAGAAAGCACATGAAAGCATTATTCGAGATCGGAAATGATAAGCCTATCCGTCGTCTCCACAAATTCATTAATTTTCATCTCAACGCCGTCATAATACGCATATATAGGTAGGTGCATACGTAAAATGTATAATATAGCCATATAGGTATAACAAGAATTTACCGTTCACCACTCCGTTATCTCTAAATAAAATAATGTTAATGTAAGATCATTCCTGTGCAATTGTACTGGAATTGTGTTTATGGACTGAGAGTGGTCATAAATAGCGAGCACGGGGGAAGGGGTAGTTCTTTTAGGACCACCAGCGACGAGAAAATATTTATGTTGCGCGTACGTCATCATTAGAATACCCGCGTGTGCGATGCGGCGCGGGTTGAGGGGACTAAAATATTTTTCCATATTATAATACATGTATATAGAAATCGCACGCGTAACTGCAGTTAAACGCGGAGACTAGGCGAGATATTCGCAGACCAAATAAAATATTGTGAGCGTGCGTTTGAATGTCGGCGGCGTCCCGAGGGCGGGCTGTATAATATACGAGAAGACTTCATTAAACGCATTCTTCCAGCGAATATTTTCCGATTCGTTTGACGACCAAAAGTACTTAAGAAAGCTTATACGCAAAACCGTTCTGCACCGCTACTGTGTACACGATTATTATTAAAATAAATAATAGTTAACACACAATAGAGTAAATATCACATAGATCATATAACACGATCCGGAGCATTGCAGCGTGGTACTATACATAAAATGTCATGTCATGGCTATTAAAACAATTTCGACTGTTATCCCGTGCGAAGATCGAATTAAGTTTTAATCGTATAATTATGACTGGATTGCAATTTGCAACTATCGATTTTTGAATATCGTACAATATCAGGTACGCAGAGAGATCAACAAATTAGAAAACGTTTTCTAATCGTAATCATCTCGGAAAGGGTTTTTTACGTGCTTAGGTAGAGGTCAGGTGCCCATTTTAATGATAATATATTATTATAACATTCAAACTCGTTCACAATATTACCATATTCGTTTTTTGAATACAGCTTTACTATCTTAACATTTTTTTTTAAAGTACAACTGATAAGTAATATTTTGTATTTGCAAATCTCTACATGGTTACATCCCTCACATCAGCACTTGGAGAGCTTGTAAAAATGTTATGGGGCATGCTATATTATAGTTAGATACTATAATAATTGGGAAATGTCAAACTATTTATTTTTTAGCCAAGTTGAGTTTACTTAAAGAAGTAAAAAAGAAAAAAACGTTAACTCGCTCGGCCTGCATAGAATTATACGAATCGTAAGAATTCCTATTGATTTAGAGGGGGTGGAATGGATGTAATAACTACAGCCGCCGCATTGATATTTTCCCTAGCCCGCGGACGCGTAATTGCTGCAGCTGCTGCACGGTATAAACATTGTTCCAAATATATAAATTATTATAATATAGCATCGACAAAAGAGAGACTACGGGGCAAGAAAATAGAATTTTCCGAATTTGCTCCGGGGCCGGCTTTAAATTCTCGTTACGATTGTTTAGGAAACAACACCGCCGAGCACGACAAAACCCGATTAATATAACTACAATGAGGTTGTTTCATTATTAAACGTTTCTTCGGTCGCTGTGGATTGTTTTATAAATATAATAAACAATGTTGACGCGTAGGTGTATCATAATAATATAATGTTTAAAATGGGTGAAGGTGCCTATACATAAAATAACATAATATTATTAACGTGTGCGGCTCCTGGCAGTTTCTAAGTGGTATTTTTGTTTTGCGTCACAGCTTTTTGATTAGCACCACCACTCGTATTACCGGCTGATGATAGTGTTATATGTTTTGACATCTTACCCGACACCTCGAACAGTGGATTTTTATCTGTTATATATTTTATTGTTGTAACAATACGTCTACGGGGTTTCGTCTGATTTAAAATTCAACGAATTTAACGAAGACCCGGCGTGGCATAATGCTATTATATACTATATTTTTGTCGCTCTTAGGTAGATATTCGTGGGTATACATTTCCTTTATTCATGAAATATATTTTTGTATAATATATTATTTTAAACTCGAAACCGGGATAAAAATAAATTGTCCGACGATTGTTATATAATTATCTATTGTAATATTGTGTTCAACAATCGCATACAATTGTACGCGTTAAATGGAAATTATTTTTCGTCCATCGCTGCAAGTCGTACCAGAAATAGTTCCGAATAAAGTTCTAAAATAGATTCCAAGTATCAAATGAATAAAAAAACTATGTATACTAATTGATTCCTAATACCTGAGAGCGAAAAAAATATACGAATTGACTCCCAGGGACAAACAAAAAAATATTCTAATTGAGTCCGTGGTCGGGGAAATACACACAATTTGTAAGAAGATTATGTTTTCAGTAAAATATAAAATCAATCATATGGACGTCTATGGAGACAACTACTGTTCATGTGATTTGTATGACTTTCGTCAAATAATTTTAATAATAGGTCGGGAAATTTTGAATTTTATTTCTATCATCGTTAGTATATATAATAATAATTGTCTACCGATATAATTATATTACACACTGTATTCTACAAGATATACAGAGTACCACAGATGTGTTTTTTTGATCGATGGATACTAATTTCGTTTCCATAAACATTTATCAAAAAAACACAGGGAAAGATTTTTTTTTAAGTCAGTTAGTATTAAAAATTGACTCAATTATAATAGTAAAATTTTTCATATTTCACTGTACTTATTAAATGTATATATTAAACAACCCTGGACTCAATTCGTCCTAAAAGGTTTTATTGGGGCTCAGTTCGTATGCAGTAATAATAAATAATATTATGCAGTAATAACCAAAACTCGACGGCACGATAATAATATTGATAATATACATGTTGTCATGTTTGATAATCTAGAATCTAGCTACAATAAAATTGAATCCGATGTCAAATGTTACAATGGTATAATTATCATATTCAGAGTCGAAATCAAACGTTATGTATCACATGCACTTTGGCCATCAAGCAAAACGTTATAGCAAGTCACATATTTTGAGTCTGTTTTAAGTCTGCCGTTGGTACTAGAGAGTACCTATAACGTTTCGAAACGAACGACTCTCATTCGGGGTCGAAACGCGGCGGTGGTCAAACGAATAAATATACAATATAATGTGTGTATTATTGCATGTTATATATTGTATGGGAGCACGAGGGTGACGTTTGTGAATTTTCCGGTGGCCGCGGGGTGACGGAGATGGGGAACTCTATGGGTAGCGACGCGATGGATGGGAACGCTGAGGGTGGGTTTGTGTGTGTGTGCATTTATATGTGGGAAGGGGGGGCAGTCGAGCTCGGAGCTCCCTAATTACACGGGCGCTTCCATCGCCAAAAGGGTGGAGGGCGGTAGAGCCTCTGGTTCTGGCGCCAAAACAAATGTTAAATCATTAACCGCAGACTTCTATCCGCGCCCGGCCAAAAGCGGCGCGCAACACACACAACACGCTCCTCCGCCGTCACTACCTCCACCGCACCGCCACAGCCACTAACTGCTGGCACCAGTCACTCAACCGATAAATATAATAAATAACTACACCGCAGCCGTCGTCTCCGCCCACACTGCAGTTATATGGTGTTCGTCCCCTTCGCTTTCTATATTATCGTTATTATCGTATTTTATATTATTATTATCATTGCCCCCAAAGAGTCCTGACCGACACACATTTTTTTCGGATTAATTTGTTTCATTTTTATATATTTTATTAAAGATTCAATTCATGATGGACCGTGATAATACAAATAATACTATTTATTATTTATATTATTTATAATACAAGTACGATTATTCTGGCACACGCCAGGACGCCAGTGATGTACATGCACACTTAATTACACATCAGCGCCGACCCGCGATTGTGCAGAGAACCCTGGTTGTTTCTAAAGCTTGACGTATTATATGTATTATTATAAAAGATGAATTTTAATGTGATAAATAAATAAACAAATTCAAAACTGTGCAGTGGTTTTCGTCGTCGGTCAAATAATCAGTGTCGGTAATAAATCGTCGGAAAGGTACTTCTCGCGGAAAGTGAAACACGTGAGAAAACAAATTTAGTAGGTATGTCATATTTTATTGTACGTGATCAATTGAGTACCTGATTATCATAATTGGTTTTTATTTAAATGTCTGACTATTATTTATTTTTAAATTTAACTGTAATCTAGTTTTCAAAAAAAAACCTGACCTATTGCGATTAGGTCGGAAAAATATTTACTGTGCATACCGTTAAATCATGTCGTTTTGTAGATGTATACTTAATACTTATACATTGAAACCATTTTATGAATCCATTCCAATCGTTTTCGTTCTGTTTTCATTTTAAAGGTTTTTATAATATACATCAGCCTAATCGTCTGTCGTATATAATGCGTCTAACGTTTAAAGGTAATCGCCTGTAACTGCACCAGCGTAATCGCACTAAACGGTTTATGTATATAGTACGTTCCTCGGTGCGAATTTATTTTTTACCATCGCCGTAATCATCTCGATTATTATTTGTATTTATTTATTTCAAACGATTAACGCGTACACGACCGATACGGCGATACGGTCGTAGAAATCTATTTGCAACGGTTGGTTTGCAGTAGAATAACAACATTATACATGTACGCCTAACGAGCCGAGGACGAGACGCTTTTATTTTCCCTTCTCGATTTTACTCAGCAAGTGGTGGACGACATTGGGGATGTATGGCGTACGTCAGTGTGTCGGAACTCATTTTCCCTACCCCCATAACGTTAGAGCAGCTCTTGTTTTCTGTCAGCGTTACGTCCACTTTACGATTTCCAATCACACATACATATTACAATAATAGTACTCTACCTGCACTGTTGCTGATAAAAGAAGAACAACGTGGACTACATTTTTTTTGTCATTGAAATGTGTAAAACAAATATTTATAATTGTGCACAGTGTACGCTGTACAAAGATACAATGCACGCTTTTTTTTTTATCACACGCGACGACCTAAATATTTAATTTTTCTGATTTATTTTTGTTTTAAGTCTTCGAAATTCAAAACATTAAAATATGGTTACATGGTGATTGGTGGCTATACTCTTTTTCGATTGATTTCTCTGAGATTTCTGTATGCGTACGTATAAGTAACGCAATGCGCTTTTTACAATGCTGTAGACTAGCGTGTCATTAACAGCTTGCTACCTAACATGTACCATTATGATGTTGATGAGCCATGATCGAGTTTTCAATAAGCTGCGACGACATTTGAAATAGCAATCAAAAGTCAAATTGGATTAAAAACGGGTTTATAACAAACACACACAACAATAAACTAATAGTAATTTCACAAATCGACATAACCATAATGAGCCATGTTTTAAGCAATATTGTTTTGAAAAACAATAATATTAAAACGTGTGTAGTTAATGCTATTTGAATTTCAAAGTAACTTTGATTTTTCACTGAAAAGGCATAACGTATCATTATAATGTTTATGACGTTGGGCACCTCAAAAGAACTGTTCGATTTTCAAAACCAAATCTCTCGATCTTAATTTGGATAAAAAGTGAATTTTTCGAATAGGTTGGTCGAACTCTGTAAGCTAAATAAAAGTCAGTTCGGAAAATCAGAGTTTATAACACCACTATACTACTTATTACTATCCTAGTATCTCAGTTCGTTGGATACGTTCATCTACGCTTTAAATTGTAATAATATGTTAACAATGTTAAAGAAGTTATTGCAATGTGTGCTTAAATTGCCTATGCAAGGCGCCGGCTTAGCAGAAACAGTGAATACAATTATGTTTACTGTTCAGCATCGACAAACGAACAAAATATAACATATTGTAATAAATAATTGTATTGCAACAATAAAAACGATAAACAAAGGAGTGGAAAAAATGAAAAAACATGGGACAGAATTCAGAATTGGAGATCGGGATTCTTAAGGTTTGTGAAAATAGTCTTGTGTGATACTTTTACCATCAGTCTTTAAATTGTTGATATTTAAAATATCGCTATGTTATATGTAGGTATATACTACGATATTTTATAAACCAAGGTTCTAGACGAAAGTACATATTTGAAAGACGCCATCCAGTCGACTCGACAAGAGCATAAAACCGGAGAGGTTAAACACGTATATAAGAAAATATTTTAATCATTTATAACTATATTGAATATCCTAACGAAAAAGTCTACAGTATATGTGTATTAAGCTATGATCGTTGAGGACCGGTTGAGTGTGTGGAGAGAACTTAAAGAAATCTAAAAGAACCAGTGACGTTCATACCACCTTTTTACTTGCAGTACAGCACTCATTGATTTCGGAAAGACACTGTTTGGCCTAACGAAAATAAAACCAAAAACAGATTAAAGACGACCACTCACTAAATCGCGATACTAACCACCACTACAAGATTCGGCCAATCTCAGTATCGTCTGATTTTTTTGACACGTTAGGAATTCACCTATTTACAGCTTCAAAACATGACCCAAATTGTATAAAAATATTTTCTATTGAGAAAAAAAGGCGCATCCGTTGATATCGCGCGTAGTTGGTCGCGCCGCCGGTCGGCACACAGCCATGGAGGTTGTCGGTGGCGGTTGAGGCGAGACGTCGTCGTCGTCGTAGTCGTAGACGTCGTCGGAACGCATGGACTGCCGCCGAAGCAGCAGCGACCGCTCGCTCGGGTATCGATCGTCGTCGTCGGCGGCGGCGGTGGCGGTCGTACACCGTATTATATATATACGTACAGCGTGCTCCCCGCGCGCCGTCGCCGGCTTGCGCCCACCTGCGCCCGTCGTCGTTTTTCGATATCGTGTGTATATATATTCACTTTCTCCCTCTATATACCCACAGTACATAATATATATATATATATATATACACGCACAACAGCACAATTTCGCTCTCACTCTCCGCGTGCACTAGCCGCCCTCACCACACACACACACACACACCCACACGCATGCACTGGTCCTTTCCCACCCCTGCGCACCCACATTCCACCACCCTAGTCGGTCGTGAATAAAATCGGGTTACGCAATCAGTTCGCGTAACACCCGCCGCCACCGCCGCCGCCGAAGGACGACCGACGTCCAGGCGGGGTGGGACCGAACTCCCCGGTGGCACGAGGGGGCAGCTACCCCTCCATTGGATGTATAATAATATGTATACCTACGCTCGTATAATATATCGTCATGTTTATATATTTTATACGCACGGCGGATTTCCTACGATCTGTTTTTTTTTTTTTTTTTACTTCAAAACGTACAAGAGTAATACAGCGGGACGTCCGTTCACTTACGTGCTAGAATTAATTCACAAATTTGTCGGTCATTCGCCTCTCTGCGCTGCCCCGATTGCCCATTACGATATTATAATAAGTTTTTCCGAAAACGAAGCATATACACTTAATATAAATCTACTTTTTTTCGTAAAGCATAATATATAAATGTCTTTAGTATAAATCCACAAAAATCTAATCGGTTTTCATCGCAATTGGATTTACTTGCAGCGGTCGAACAATGAAAAATTGTACGAATATATAGTTGATGGAGAAGATAATATAGCTCCTGAGAGAGAAACAAGCGTACACGGGAAAGAACATGACCCATTTTTTCGTTGTATTTTTTACACGAACCTTTATGCACTGCGAGTTAAAAAATAGGGGAACGTGAGTATACAAACGATTACGTCTTACTAGGTCACACGAACTAATCGAGTCAGTGGGACCGCGTCATACTCCACCACCTCTACCCACGTCACTGTAGCACCAATATATACACGACGATGCAATCGTAGTACTACTAATTTCATTAAAAAAAATTTTAATTGAATTACGTGCCGTGTGTTTTTTTTTTTTTTTTGAGAAATAATAATTAATTTTCAACAGTCGGCGTTATACGTGTACCTATATATAGTAGCATCCCTATCTTTGTGGTAATTAAAGGACGCTTCTATTTAACATATATAGCCACAGTTAGTTCAAAACTATATTGGATAAGTTTGTAAAACTTTAAACGCACGTACGCCACCGAAACGGAGCATCGCTAACAATTTTATGAAAATACACAATAGACCTTTTTGGAAATATAATTTTTTTCAACCAGTTTTTGTTGTGAACAAATTTCATTCGCACGTGTGTCCTCCGAACGCTTTACCGTTCAATCCAATTATTAGATACCAGTAAAATAATATTAGTTATCTGTGCAAAAAACGCATCTTGCAAAAAACCTAATTTAATAGAAAGGAGATCAAAATTGTTTGGAACTCGGATATTATTATTTTACATAACCTGCAGTTGGATTTCAGATGACAAAACATTGTAAACAAACTCCTGAATATTTTACATGGTTTCTAAATTCAATATATGATTAATTATTACCTTTGAATCGCAATTCAACGAGATACTGGGATCGTGATATTGTTATATACTTCAAGTTATTAATGGCATGTCCATAAGACCAAAATCGGTAGTAATATATCAAGATAAACAATATATATTAATTGTCTTAGCATGGTCTTAAACAACGTAAATCACATGTATTGATATCTGCATATATTAAGTTTCTAATTAAATTAATTATTCAGAAGTAGAAAATCGATTATATTCTAGAGATCGGAATGTAGTACTTAGAGGTGTGAATAATAATTATTTATTTGTGCCGTCTTAATATGTTTAGCTTTTTGTAAGTAGAGACGATTGACAACAATTATTTGAAAGAATCCCCCCTACCCCTGAATAAGTGATCACATCATTAAAAACCAACAAAAAATTATCTTGTAATGAAAAGTTTACTTTTCGTGTAGTTCACGCAATGTCATAAACCAAGCGCACCAGTCCATTTTAACCCAAAAGAGAATGGCATACTTCAAACTAATGTTAATCATACATTTTGTGTTGCTTTTCTACTCGCGAAACGCTCTCTTAAGCACTCACTTGAGTCACCTTATTTAATAGGCTGAATTAGCATTTATTAAAATAATAATAATTAAAATAAAAAAGGGCTTGAAACATCGTGTTATCAAGTTTTATACTCTCCTGCAGCATAAATATTATAATATAAAAAGCGCGCGCACTCGTTTATATTATAATATCAATGTTCGTGCACGAAGTCTCGTTTATACGTGTAAACAACAGAAAATAAATGATCTTTTACATTTTATATACGCCATATTTTCCGCTGTAAATATCGCCCACCGTTTATGCTCGGAAACATTTTTAATATTTATAATATGATGTATAATATATTATTATTATGGAAAAAAAATACTTTTTTCACAACATTATTTGTTCTATTCTGATTCGTTTTCATTATTTAATGAAACTATATCTGAATGCATCAAAAAAATACCTACGCCATCATTTATTACGTTACGTTCCAGTTTTAACGATGTAAAAATAAATTAAATTGATGAAATTATATGCCATTTCGTTTTTTGTTTTTTTAATAATTTAAAACGTTATTCCTCTTCTGAACGAAAATAATAATAATATGTAGTTATTACAAAACGTGAATTAATCAGTAGGCACGTGATTCTAGCAGTAAGTAATCGATAACATTTCATTTACGACACAGCTGTTATGAAACTCTACGATTATCAGTTAAATATTTTAACATAGAAATACAAAATATGTACATTTTTTTTTTCAGCTTATAACATACTATAGTTATTGACTATTGATGGACAATTGATTTCGATGATATTTTTCGTTATATAATGATCCTAAAACCAATTTACGGCCTCCTAAATTTCATTTTTTCTATGACGCAAGATGCATATGCAACCGCCCACTATATTAATATTATGTAAACCATTCCGATTGTACGTAGCACGATTAATAATAATAAACAAAATGAAAAATGTTCGCTCTTGATTATTTAAATTGGCTACTGCGGCTAACGATTTAATTATTTAATATACTGCTCGCGAGAATCTTTATGAAGGATTCTAGGAGGTACTTTATGCAAAACACACAAAACGGAACTTTGGAATCGAGGGACGTAGAACAATGACCACAGTGAAGGTATTATTATTATTATTATTATTATTATTATTATTATTATTATGCTGATCGTACGGCTTCGATAAGTCCTGAAATTAATAATACCGTGAGTACTCTTATATTGTCTTGTACAAGCCCTCCACCGTTTGATTGTTTACCACTCTGTCAACACGACGATCATATCCCGATTAAGTCACAGACCTCAAGCAATCGCGAAATTACAAATCGAACGTTTTTACAAGCACACACAAACCATGTTAAAGCTAATCCATCACATGCAATAATGCAAACAGGTAATGTCGACTGATTTAATACTTTTTATTCATTTGTAGACTGAATCTATTATAGTAAAGTCGACTAAATAAATAACTAAACAAAAATATTTGATTTATAATTATAAAAGGATTCTATAATTAAACGTTTCACGATAAGCGTGAGTTCTTATACTTTGACACACCGATATAAATATCCTCGTGTGTGTGTGTGTTAGAAAGAGAGAGCGAGAGAGAGAGAGAGAGGAGAGACAGAGCTCGGGGGAGGAGGTCTTAACTTTTGAGAGTCCGTGAAACTTGACTTCGGCAATGGCCCAAGTACATATTATACACGGCCGCTCGCGGGACGGTGAAAACAATTTGCAAACAATTCCGACGAATCGGATTCGTCGAGGCAATACCTCATCGAATATGTAGTATTCATGAGTAATCGCGACTTCGCGACTTCCACAAAACCCCAAAAGTTAAAGCGCGCACCCAAGCGCAAATATATACATATAATATTTTGTATAACATCCGCGGCCTTTGTATCGCGAAACACGGGAATCCGCCAAACAGAGTCAAACTCGTTTACCGCGGTCTGTATACCATATATTATACCTACATTTACCACGTAAACCACGAAGTACGAGTTAACCTGCAAGGAGCATGACTATATATTATAATATTATGTGTATAATAGACCACGATGACTGAACGTATACTAATTCATCCTCACGGCTCTACTACTATATCATCAGATATCCATCGATGCGCAGGGATTTGTCGTCGTTTTCGAGTGCCCATAATTTATAATACGCATAATATTCGGATAAGTAATGTTACATTTTTAACACAAGACCCCAGAACTCCGTTCAAGTTATAAGTTTAAAAATGAAACCTAATAACATGTTCTAAAATTAAATGAGAACAATATTAAGTCTACTATAGTGCTAGCTGGGCTATGTTTATGATCGACAGTCGTGGTGTCTACATTCATACGACAAAAAACCATTGTTTATTTCAATATTCTAAAACAATTTAAAAATTTTTTTCTCACCAGAATTGTCATTCTCTGTTTTAATAATTTGATGAACCATGACGGTTTTCATATTCAAATAATTTAACGAGTTTGGAAAACTTTTTCGCATGGAGTCGCACTACACTTTCACATAGATAATTGAAAATTTGAAAGATTCGTTAATTAACGAAAAAGTTCTGAAGCGATGCACATAGGTACCTATGCATATTTTTGTTTTTCTTGTTCGATCTCGATGGTAAGATTATATTTATACTTACACGGACCATAATTATACATCAATCCGATTCGCGAATTAAAAATCACAATAATATGACGTTATCTTCGACATTTACAATATATTATTTAGAAAATATATAATAATGAAACTCTAGGAATTTGTACCACTATTTTTCGTTACACAAAATAATCCGGATCAACTTCTATGATATTCTTATGCGAACGGGATGGTTTTAATATTTTTGACCAGTGACATGCACATAATTGGGAAATATTTTCAGATCTTGATGTATAGTAAGCACAACTAATAACCTCTATGAATCAATGAAAATGTATCATACACGGTAGTCAATTATTATAGCACATAATGCGCTTATCTCGTCTACACGGGTTCAAAACACCGGTGTACGCGACGACTTTCTGTCGCTGGTATAAATCTAAGACTTCTGCACAACCAAACGTCTACCATTTCGTCGAATTTTTTTATCGACATATAAGACCGTGTTTTTATTGCTCATGGTCTAATATAATAAAATAGTCTGAAATTAATTATATGGAGAGAAAAAATCGAGTGGAATCAGGTGGCGTTCGATAAAAAAGTAGTGCAGAGTAAGAGAAGGGTGAAATAGAATCGAATACGGAGACAAAAAAAATCTGAAACCTAAGAAAAGACGTTTGTGGTGAGGTATTATAGAATAATAGTAATAATAATATAAATTGAAGATCCTTAGGAAAAATAACGTTATTTTCAGTCCTTTAAAATAGTGTACTACTGCGTGGGCATTAGGGAGAATGATATATAGTACTATAAAATGATGAGTTTTGATCATCCGGTAGTATCGATCGATCAATCGACCAACCAACCGATCGCTTCAAGAAAGAAACGCACACTCCAAAATCCGATTACAATAGTTCAGCGATAATTGTATCACTATATTATTACCGTCGTTGTCATGGGATAATGGCAACAGAGTGATGATAAATTTAAAAAATGCCGGTAGTATACAATTGTGGCTGTGGGTAAGCTCCGTCGTCTTCATCTTCTCCCAAAAATCAAAAGCTCTGGTGCAGAACGCGTCATCCCCATCACTATAGCTAGACAAGATACCCAACGATTATGATTTTCCAAATCGGTCACCGCTGTTTGTAGGTTTTAATTTCAAAAACAATATTATGGCGTATTAAAATAAAATGTATTATTGCATTATTATTATAGTTATTATTATAAGAATATCATAAATATCACACACGGCGCTCGGCATAGGCAATTCAGCACCACGAACGTACGCCGGAGCCGAAAACGGCGAACAAAATTCCACTCAATAAATAATAATATAATACAATTTAATGTAATATTATGACTGTCGCATTACGATGGCGAGAACAACGTTGAGCTTAGCTGCTGACGCTTTGATATATATTATTGTCACATTAATAATATATTATAATGTAGCCTGTGTATTATTGATACGACAGAAGCCGGAAGCCGGAAGTCGGGTGAAAAAAAACGCACATTATAATATTATAGACTATAATGTTATATAATATGTTCAAAAAGGTTAAGAGGGGCCCTCTGCTCCGGTCGGATTAACCCTAAACGAACGATGAAAAAAGCTCCTATATCATTTTTTATAATCTCCACTTTATTTTTATGTTTTTTACGACCTGGTCGGTTACTGCATGCAGGTTTATATTTTTTTTAACGTCTATATTATTGTATATAAGTACCTACACATGCATATAGAAGCGCTGCATTTCAAATCGATCGTTCATTCTTAAACGTTATGATATGTCGTTGTTACGATTCAAATCGTAAACGTTTTCTCGTTAAGTTTCTAAAGCGAGACCATTAAACGGTTCTGGGCACCAGGCGTAACGTCAGTATTTATTTCGTATGATGATACGTCCAAACTAAATAATAATATGGTTGAAGAGATATTTAACAGTATTAAGAAACTAATAACGATTCATACAGTTTTCGAGCATAAAAAAATCGTTATGCAAACTCAAGGTTTAGTCAAATGGTGTTAGATCAAAAGCACCAGGTCTCAGACAACAGGTACGTAGTACAAACCGACTGCAACTACATAATATTTAATAACAACTCGAAACTATCTATTTCGTTGGGTACTCATTGAGTCACCCATACCTAAACAAGAAAAAAATAATACACTAAGTGAGCTGGTACACGGGTATAAATGAAAAATATACCGACTGGGTTCCACCAATAGAAAACAAAAAATATGATAATTGAGTACCGGGTATAAAGGAAAAATATACCAATTGAGTTCCACGATTGGGAAACGAAAAATATGCTAATTAATTCCCGGGTATACAGGAAAAATATAACAATTGAGTTCCACGATTGGAGATCGAAAAGTATACTAATTTATTGAGTACCAGGATTATTTTGTGTAAAATGTAAAATCAACAGTACGATTTGAATACATACATATTTAAACATACATTTGTATCAAAACCTATAAGAAATTCAATTTAATTATTACATACTATAAACAATATTAGTAACGACTGAATTACACATAATATTATAATATCCTCATTAGTTATATTACCTACCTATTTTAACCATCTAAATAATTATTTAATATATATTGCACAAGACACATTTCTTTTTTTTTTAAATTAACATTAACATAATATTTAACTATAACTGTAGACATTCTTAGTTACAGAGAGTCCTAAGTCAGTAAATATGAAAAGGAAGTTGTTTTTTTTAATAAATTAAAAACAAATATATAAATTGAAAATATCTCATATTTATAAATAGTGTAACTTTTTGGTGAACTTTTGTAACTAATACTTATATATGTATAACTTAACGCACATTGTATTGTCCGTTGTTTGAATAATACCTTTACGAAACTCTTGTCTAAGTCATGGTTTTATTAACATTTAGACTGACGTGATCTTTTACGTAATCGTGGTATTTACCGTTAAATTTCTCTTCGGTTTATCTTTAATCTTTTATCATCGCTCAAATAAATATTGAACAACTAATTTGAAGAGCACGCGCGGGTTAATATGAAAACCCTTTTTTTAAGTGCATTTTTCGAATAGAATTATTTTCTCGTCTTCCCTCACATTCACGATTCACATACTATATTAGCTCTTGTTTCATTTACCCAAACAAAAACTATTTTAATCTCCGATTATTTTTCAGTAAACATTTGACGTCTCAGAAAGTATAAAAGTTAACATCAAGTCGTATCAACGCACACCATGACACAGGATATATTATATTTCCTTACGACGATATATAACATTATAATATTATATCGAGTACTCAGTTCAAGTTTGAAAAAAAAATCAAATATAAAATACATAAAAATGTTCAACTATAAGAAACCTTATAAATAATAGAGGGTAGTCAATCTTTATAATATATTGTATGCGTCTGAAATGTTATAGTCTGAACGAACTTTTTTTAGATTTTCTTTCGAAAACGATTAAGCCGGGTGCGTTTATTATATATATATGTATATGTTGTAACTTAAATCACGACGATACTTAATAAAAAAAAAAAAAAACGATACACTGTGAGAAGAAGGTGGAAGGGGGATATAAACGAAGCAAATAATTCGTTTTATTCCATCATTAATATCTTTCGAGTATCAAACGGACACATTTCCTTCCGATAAAATGTACGTCGTCGCTAATGAGGAATGAAGTAACGCGCGCTATCGTTATTATTTAATTTTTCAAATGGAAACTGTCGTTCGCTTCCAAACAACAGTGGAGATTATTTTTCGCGATAATTTCGTAGCAAGGCAATCGACAATTTGATCAAACGGTGGTGCGCCGGCGAGTGCAAAGAGGCGAAGACTGAGTAATAATAAATACGTATATAAAATAATAATATGGAAATGATTGATGGGACTGAGGAATTATTTCGCCCCACCACTATTCACAAACTCTGTGAAACTCTATATCACCCCACCACTCCCGCTTGCCGCAGTCCTTGGGGTGTACATGGATCGCCGCCTACCACTCGTTAAATGTCCGAAACGTCTGGGGACAAGATTAAAATATAAAATTTGAGTATACATTTGTTTAATCCCCACACACACATAACGACAATTAAATATTATTAATATTTGTAACATCATTGAATAACTATATAGTACACGTCTTGTATTATGATTATTATTTATAATATATTCGAACGACACTCATAAGCCTTAAGGTTAATTAGATATATAGGCTACATTTAGAATTTATTATATTATTATTTTGGTAAAAATAAGTTATTTTATTTTTTACCTATTTTTGACCATATAATGTAACACACAATATTGTATCTTACATTCTAGGGATGAAAAGAACGATGTACAAAAAACTTGTAGACCTTTGAACTACGAGCGCTAATAATACATATACATGCACACTGTACAGTGTACGTAGAGTGTAAAACGTTAACTTTGTATTTATATTGTTTGAAACAAAATATACCACTTAAATTAAGTCTTCGTCGACATAATAATATATAATACTGGCTCGAAACTTTTTCCGGATGATTTGACGAAGCCGAATGTTTTTTCCTCATAAAAGGCGTGAATTAAAAATACTTTTCAAAGGGATCCTTTATAACACTTTGTGAAAGATTTAAATTATAATGTATTTTGTTTGAAAACTTTTAATTTAAAATGTTACATACTGCGCAATACTGACACTATAATATATAATATAATAGTTCTCGCGTTTCAAAAACGTGCGAGATATTCTTTAGTAAAAAAATAAAAAAATAATATATTCTGCTTCAGATAAAAAAAAATCTGGCCTTGTATCAAACGATACAAACACTTTTTTTTGCACTCACACGCTGCAGTCCATCTACGATTGGCGCCTGGATAAATAATCTATTATTTATAAGACAGAAAGAAAAACTACTCTTAATTCTTCGTTAACAGCGGAAATGATAACATTGTAATAATGTGGTCGCGACGTATCAGATTACAATCTATAAAGTCGGTTAAGACGTGTACATTGTTATTACAATACAGGGTGATCCATTTAATATGAGTCACTATCGGTTTTTTCAGAAGATAATAACGTTTTTGATAACATTTCTAATTTGCAAACCAACATTTTTGAAAAAAAGTTATAAATGTAGCTATTTTATATCAATATTGTATTTTAAGTAATTATCAATATTTTTAACGTCAACATATTATATTATTCATTTAGTATTCTAAAGCAGAATATTATTTCAGAGTATCTCGTGTAATAATAAAAATACAATTTCGGACAAGTAGTGTATTTTGTTACTGGCATTTAAAATTTAAATGAGCAGAGTAGCTCATCTAATAATAACAGCTAATCAGTATAACAGTTCCAAAGCTGTAAAAGCTCAACTAAACTTTAAATACTTATAAACTATGAGCTACCAGTCCAAAATATAATTTTTAAATATCAAAGAACTCCGAAAAGTATTTTTCTTACGAATAAAGTTGAAATGCACGTTGTCGTTTAAAATAGTAACAATTTATATTTATAAATTATAATATAAACCGTAGAAAAAATATATTTTTTGAGAAAAATGTAGTTTTTTAACAACTATAATAATTAAGATCTTGTAAAAATTACTTGAGCAGTTTTTTTAAATAATGGATGGCTTACGTGAAACGGATCACCCTGTGTTTTTTCATAATAATATTATAGGCATATGTATAAGGCATCTCAAATAAATGATATGTATAGAACGAGTTGGCGAATGGCGTTTTATTGATATCGGTTTCTCATGTTTCGGAATACTATTATGTCCGTCTGTCTGAATGTATATACATTCACTTACGTACATATTATAATTTACTAGTACCTAAGTTTTTTTCTTTCGAAAAAACAATATTGTCGTCTTGGTCGGTGGCGGACGTAACGGTGAAGTTGAGGCGACGGTGTTTCCAATTCCCCTGACCAGAATAAATTGTACTCGCCATCGTCCGCGGTGTGCAGAGTACAAACAAACCATCGTTCGCGGAATAAATTATGCATGTATATATATATGTTAAATACCAATGCGATAGTCGGTATATGCCAACACACACACGCACTCGGAAGTAAAAAAACATGAGTACATTTGTATGTATGGCTGTGAGTATTCAGGGAATTTGTCGTTATTCCCTGGACGAGTTGAAAAAAAGTAAAAACAAAGAATTTTCGGTACATAAAAGTCGGAAACGAAAAAAAAAACAGTACGTAGGTAGCTGACGGCGGATATTATGTAGGTGTATACAAACCAATATATTATTGTGCACACTGCATCGCATTGTTTTCAGCCTCAATCGGCCGATTGTTTTACACGTGGCGTGTTTATCAAACACTCATGTGTATTTAGTTCTCCTGTCGAGGACGATGAGAAAAATAAAACGATGACGGCCGTTGGTTTTCAGGATGGAGGCGTATGGGAATAATATACAGAGAAGAACGCGAACGGAACGCCACAGCCGCCACCGCCGCCACCGCCGCCGGATCGATATCAAAGGCCCGGCAACCGGCCCCGACTTTCCCCCCTTTTTTCTCTCCATTTTTTTTTCCAATGTCTCTCGACGACCCACAGCCCTACTGAACGCACCGACGAAACAACAGCCCCCAAAAAATTAAACCGCTCCTCCCCCGCACGCTCACTATCTCTCTCTCTCTCTCTCTCTCTCTCTCTCTCTCTCTCTCTCTCTCTCTC